>NC_137057.1:23337430-23339930 GCF_032717465.1 Coenobita brevimanus | reverse complement strand
GTACTGCCATTGATTTGTCGCCATGGAGTCACGCGTGTCTACACCAGATCGCGTACGTGCTGAGTCACCTGTGGATATGGAAAATATGGAACAACGAGAGGCACATAGCAAAGGTACTCCCCGTGTGAGCCCTGAGTTTGACTATGGTGCTGAGTTGCCTCGTTTCGCTACCCCACTATTACCATCTATGATGCCGCCGAGCCAGTTTAGAGCAGTTCTCGGGTATGTCTGGTGCTTTCCTGGAGCTGTTCATTCCACTCCCATATACCCTGGAGTCTTGTCACCGAGGCTCAGTTGCAGTTGGAGTTAAAAAAGATGGAGATGCAGCGTGCAAAAGAAGAGAGGGAGATGGAGATGCAGCGTGCAAGAGAGGAGATGGAGTTGCAGCGTGAAAAAATGCGATTTGAGCTGGAGAAGACTACGCTTGGAGGTGACTGCTAATAGACCAACTTCAGATACCCAAACCTCAGGCCGTGCAGAGGATAGGGAGAGTTGGTTCTCAAGGAGTCTAAAATTAGTGCCAGCATTTGATGAGTTGAAGGTGACAGAATGGTTTGTCAGGTTTGAGAAGAAGGCTAGGGAGTTTGAGTGGCCAAGGCAGCGCTGGGTGGGGTTGGTATCTAATGTGCTGAAGGGAAAAGCCTTGGAAGTGTATAATAGGTTGAGCCCTGAGGATGTAGATGATTATGATGAATTTAAAACAGCCATCCTGAAGGCATATGAACTTAGACCAGAGGCTTATCGGTTGTTGTTCCATGGTGCTCGGAAAAGGCCTGCTGACACCTATATGGCCTACGCCAGGTATCTGGAGGAGAGGTTAGACGAGTGGTTGCTGAGTGAGAGCGCCACTTCGTATAACGAGGTGCGTGAACTGCTTTTGATGGAACATTTTACCAACATGGCTGACAAAGAAATTGGTGTTAAAATTAGGGAGAAGAGATTCAAAACCGTGAAGGAAGCAGCGACGTGGGCTGATGACCGGGTGTTTGCCTTGCGGAGTATGGGGGTCAAGTATGCTAATTTTCAGTATTCCAGGGAGAGGACTGTGAGTGGCCCTGCCTGGGATAAATCTCCCGTGAATCAGTCCAAGGGAAGTTCAGAGGAGAAAAAGAATTCAGGGAGAAAGAGCCCTGTATCCAGTTCGAAGCTAGTTTGTTACTTTTGCAAACAGAGTGGGCACATCAAGCCTAACTGCCCTAAGTGGAAGGCCTCCCAAAATGCCAAACCAGTGGCACTAATTGTAGGTTCGAGTCAGGTGAACGAGAGGAGTTGGGAGAGTGGTAACGGTGAGAGAGAAGTCTGTGGAAAGCTGGAGTGCAGCCGGCTGTGCTCGCTGCCAGCTCAGGCTGAAAAGGTTACCCAACATGCTACGCCACCTCCGGATGAACTGCCTCAGAACTCGTCCCTAGACTGGTGTAAACCTTTTATATGTCACGGCACAGTGAAAATTCATGGGATCAGTTATCCAGTTACTGTGGCTCGTGATACCTGTGCACAACAGTCTGTGTGCAGAAACGTGACTGGAGGGCCTGTAAACTCAGGGAAGTATGTGCTGTGTAGAGGCATGAACTCAGATGAATACTATGATTATGTTCATGTGGAACTCGATTGCCCCATTGTTCAGGCTGCAGCTCAAGTAGCTGTTGCTGATGTAATGCCAGTAGAGGGGATTGATTTTCTGCTGGGGAACGACCTGGCTGGGGAGAAAGTATTTCCATCTCTTCCCCCACCAGTTGTTGTGGCAGAAGAAGTGTTTTGACGCCCCAGAAATTGGTATTGAAGTTGATGCAGAAGTGGAAGCCATGTTCCCGGTCTGTGCAATTACAAGATCTATGGCACAGGTTGCAGCCCGGGAGGAAGAACTGGTGAAGTCACAGGTTCTTGGGGTCGACTGTGGTGAGGCAGGGCCACCAATGGAGGAACCTAGTGAGCAGAGTGTTGCTGTAGTGGGTGAGGAGAGTGGGAATGCGTGCATGGGCGCCGCCCCACTTCCCACTCAGGACACTAGGAGGTGGTGTTGAGTGTGTCTGTGTGGAGACTGAACCCAGCCCATCGACTGAATTAGGAGAATTTCAGGACGCTGGGGTCGACTGCGGGGATGCAGGACCACCGTCAAACGCGCCTGAGGAACAGAGTGTCACTGTTGAGGGTAGAGGTGATGATGATGTCAGTGTGGAGTCTGACATTCCTCCCCCTGTCGAGTGTACTAGAGGTGACGCTGAGATTGATCGCCCTTCGCAATCCAGTGTCCCGACCAGTCCCTTATCTCAGTCCTCAGTAGAGCTGGCGGGTGTTGGGCCAGCAGAATTGAGGGTGAAGCAACAGGAGGATGTAACATTAAAGCCCTTGTTTGCTCGAGTAGGGGAAGAAAGAAGTATGGAGTGTGGTAAGGAGGAGTTCCTGATTAAAGACAATGTTTTACATCGCCGATGGACGCCCACTGGCGCCACGGTGGATGGAGGAGTGGGTGAGTTAGTGCAGGTGGTGGTGCCTGTGCAGT
>NC_137057.1:23264930-23332430 GCF_032717465.1 Coenobita brevimanus | reverse complement strand
TTCCACCAAAACCTAGACTCCCCTCTGCAGCAAAAAGAATGTCAGGAGATAAAGTATTGTTTTTATTGGTGGCGAAGTTGAATATCACGTCAGTCATTCTGAGGCTAGAGTGTCAACGACTGGTGTGGTAATTGGTAGCGCCGACACTCACTCTTCCTTTGTACACAGGTAAGAGGTATGCTTGATCCCATAAGTGGCCTGCTCTCTGAAAAGGCTGAGAAAGGGAATAGTTTAACGGAGTTGAAAAGGCGCAAGTTCGAACCAAGGCTGAGAGAGGGAACAGTTTAATGATGTGACTTTCTATAAAACACTATTGATTTTCCACTGGACTCGCCGAAGTGTCATAAAAACTCCCCAATAATACTCCCCAATAAATATGACCGACCTATCATGTATACAGAATGAATAGTAGGAAGTAGCACCAAGTAGTGACATGTTAAGGCGTGTGTGTGTGTGTGTGTGTGTGTGTGTGTGTGTGTGTGTGTGTGTCATACAGGACTGGTGTGCCTCAAGAAATGGATTATCAAGTCAGTATATGTGGTGTCTGTGGCTCTTTTGCTAATGGTAAATGGAAGCATTTATTGCAGATGGAGAAATTATACCTGGAATTATAAAAAGAATTATACTCCCACCTGGAAATATACGTGTAAAATACATATGTGGAAAGTTTTTAACGCTCCAGCCGGGAATCGAACCCGAGACCTCTGGATAGAAGTCAGTCAAACATATGATGATACATATTTCAGACACATCAGGATTTTTGCCTGTGTACTGGCTGGGATAAATTAAAATTGCTCTGTCACTTGCCGAGTTGCGTGGGGCTAAACAAAAATCCTGATGTGTCTGAAATATGTATCATCCTACGGGTTGGGGTTAAAATAAATCCTACCATACTGGATTTACCTGGTTCGTCGTGGAATTCAGGTGGCTTAGCTTTTAGCACGCCATGGTGTAGTAATAACAGTGTCTGACTTCTGTCTAAAGGTTTCAAGTTCGATTCCCTGCTGGAGCGTTTAAAACTTTCCATATGTTTACATATATAGATAGATAGATAGATAATTATTATATATGCTGTGGTTGTCTCACTGAAGACTGATGTGGTGGTGTTAGCTGCAGGAGAATTATAACACATCGGTGAGTCGAGAGCTGGATCAGATATGTCTGGTTTAATAAAATTCTAAGTGTCAGACTGCTTCCTACGTCAACCTGGGACGAACTCACGTCCTTTCAGACAGATGATTAATTCTCAGTCACCTAACCACTAGCTCCACCTGCTCATTGTTACACCCGCACTAGCGACTGAGTTGCGTGATAAAGTTTGTGTGTGTGTGTGTGTGTGTGTGTGTGTGTGTGTGTGTGTGTGTGTAACCCAAGTAACTCAACTACTTCTCATCCGATTTCTACCAAAGTAAGTGGGGGAGTTGCAGATCAACCATGGAGTTGACCTATTGTATTGTATGATAATTGGTCAAAGGTCAACGTCACATGGCAAGGTTAACTTATAACAGTTTTGCTGCGATTTGCATCAAACTTAAAGTATCTGAAGATAGGTAAGGATGGTGCGAACCATCAGTCAAGGGTTAAGGCTATAGGGCAAAGTCGAAGGTTTGACCCCTAACCTAAACTGACATCTTTTGGTCTGCACCTATATGTGGAAGGCCTGACTGTCTGGCGGGGATTTGGTGATTCGACTTTGACAGGTATAGGTCAGTGGACAAGATAACGGGGCAAGGTCAGCTCTGACTTGAAGAATCATCCTTGGTGGAAGGGTTGAGGGCGAGGCAAGGATGAAGCAATAATATTCGACTGTGAAAACAATCGGTAAAAGGTCAAGATCATAAGGCAAAGTCAGTTGTCCGGTCCTTAGACTACTTTCAGGCCGCTGATGTTGCACTGAGTGCTTCTTGTCTTGAATGTATGGACAATAGGTTTATTACTGTGAGCTAAATGAATCATTTAGGATAACCAGAATTGCTGATACCCAACATAATTCAGTCTTTTCTCCATGCTCATATTTTTACCCTCATAAGTCAGATGACATTTTAATTATTTTTACGACTTCCAGACGGTTTTTTTCAGCTTAGGCGAAATGTAAATTGTTGAAGGGGTTAACTTGTCCAGTACAAAAAGTCCAAAAGTGAAATCATCATCAAAAGATAGCAAGAATGATATAAAAATGACGTCCTCGTAAGGAAGGTGATAAAAATGCAGACTTTGAAGTTGCTAGTCTTATCACAGCCAACACGGAAGTTACCTTCTTATCAACGGGCAACAGCCTGTCGCCCTACTATTTCCATTGTGTGTGGAGTGTTGATAAGATAAGGTACTACAATACCACCCTTGCCATAAAACCCACACATCCCACCTTCACAGCATTTTAGTCATTTCCTGCGCATTGCACAAGGCTGGGCCATGTCGCCACTCTTACTTCTCCTACACCTTGTAAGTACAGTATCACTTTCACAGTTCTACCTTCACAGTACTGTATCTCTGTCACTCTCCAGCTACTGAACAAGCTTGCATCATGTCTCTACTCGCTGTATTATTAAGTATCCAAGCATCTATACCCCAGCCTTAAATGTTCGCCGGTAAATCTTATGGAGTTAACAGTAACTTCTACCGTACTGCGACGTAACCTTCGGAATATAGGTGGTAGAACGCCACAGTCGAACCGACGCCCTTGCATAGGTTTGATTCCTAAGAAAGTTAATAAAGGCTTTTCAATCATGTAATGCCACAAAGAAAAGTAGGCTGGTCATTTGCCCTATAATATACTGGAATACGGTAGCCTTGTCTTTGACTTCCACACCTCGATGGGGGTAAAATGGGAATGGATGTTTTTTCTTTACGGTGACTTTATTTTTTTTTAATCTGCATCGTGAGATGGCTGATGCAGAAAGTAATGCCATTTATTTTGTTCTTGTAATCGTTTTTCCGCATGAAGAAGATATAGAAATATGCTATCGCCACTCTCATCTTCATAGCGTGTACTACCCCCACCCTGCCTCACCACATGCTATCATCACCTATCCCGTCCACTGCTGTTCCCCACCCCACCCATTTTAAACTGCCCCATTCACATCGAATTTAAAAATTCTGTTCCCTCGGCCAACAGAGCTTCTTACAGTGCCCATCTTCACAGAGCATACTTTTTCTACCATAACCCACCAAAGTCTTGGGAAAGAATAAATTAAGAGAAACGTCATCGTAGCAAAAATGATAAAAACAATTATGACATGATCATCAGCAATATTCATCCTCCTCCTAATCTTGACTACTTCCCATTGAAAGATGGAGTGAAGCGATTTTAAACTTCTCATTGTTGGGGCACCTGTATTATTCTATTCTAACTAACGATTAACTACTTTATTATGCTGAGTAAATCATATTAGCCTTAGCCTGTAAAACTATTACATTAATCCCCTCGTGATCTGAACACCTCTAATAATAATATATAAATTTGATCAAGCTCCTCTAAGAGCGAAGCCTCGTGGTGACCTCGCTACTATGGATCTTGAATTAGCGAGACCACCACATTTGATGGTTTCCTTTCAGGGAGTGGAAGCCGCAGTTAAAGAAGAAGATGACTTCTTACGGAATGGAAAAAGACTGTTTAAGGAGAATAATACTTGGCAACGTAGTGCCAGAGAGGACGCAGGCTATATAGGGCAATTTGTGAGTCTCAGAGACTTTCACTTGATAACCTTTATGGTGCTGAAAGGAGGAATGTGGTATTTATGGTAACTAATCGGATGACTAGAAAACAACAGGGATATCAGAGGTGAACAGTATGCGATGAATAATGAATGAAGGACAGTGGTGGATAATGAAGATATTAAGGATGCTTGGAGAGAGCATTACAACCTGTTGCTGAACGTGGCGTTTGACTGGAACAGGGAAAATTCGTAGAGAACAGATCCAGTATTTGGTCCGTTACGTTTGGTTGATATTGGTACCGCGAGCAAGGCAAGCGCAGGATGCCTAGGTTGACTTCTGAAGTGTAGAAGGCTTCTGGAGCTATAGGAGTGAGTTTAGTTATTGATTTGATAAATGTTGTTATATCTGAGTGTGTTGCTCCAGGTGGCTGGTGTCAAGGACCACCCCCATATATAAATTTACATTAATACCTTTACACCAGCTCTGATAGAAACAAACCTTGCATGCAATAAGTATGGACAAAGAAGATAAGAGCATTAGTCCCCAACTGGTGACATGTGAGGGAAGAAGTCTGCTGGGACTCGAAACGGAGTACCGAATCGTCTCAGAGCAAGAAGCAAACAAAAAAAGAAAAAAATTGTCAATCTTAGGTGGTCAATATCATCCTTTGTATAAATAGCCCAGCAGGATTATTTTTTGCAGGTGAGAATTTCCGTGGCCAGTCAAGTGCCTCTGTTCGCGCTTTTAAACCTTTCCATTTACACTGATTCTTTCAGACACAGGAGATTAATTTCTTGGTGACCATGTTGCAACCAGAAAAATGTAGTCCGTGCACAAGAGCTTAAGGGCATATATGGGTCAGTACAGGCTGTGTGTGTGTGTGTGTGTGTGTGTGTGTGTGTGTGTGTGTGTGTGTGTGTGTGTGTGTGTGTGTTATCGGTGTGATAAGACTCCAAAAGTATGGATAGATTTGTCGACACACCAGAAATTTTATAACAGCATGTATGTATCCCTTTGTCAGGTTTTTGAGGGCGCGGCTCTTTTTCGAAATTAAGTATTCCATCACAACCATCCTCAAAGTTGTCCATATTCAGTAAGGATGCTATCCATTTATTATACTCTTTAGTTTCCTGAAAAAACTGTCTTTATTTTTAGCCAGTATCTTGGGGAATATACATTAAAAGAAATTAATAATTCATTTGGCATGGAACAGGGGCACGGGAGGACAAGGCTAAATGTCACTGTCAGCCAGGGAGCTATGTATCCCGCCCGTTTACTCACTTAAGAGATAAGTTTAGGTCTTACTCAGCACTGGAAAACATTTAAAGATGCTACGGGCTCAAAGATGATCAATGGAACAGGGGAAAAATGTGATCGAGAGAGAGGACAAGACCTTTTTATACCAATCACCTGTGAGTGAGGACCTTCATTGAGGGGACTCGGATTCAATTTTGAATATAATAAGAAGTAAATTTGTTATTTAATACCACTAAGGAAATATAGCTACATAAAAAAAAAAATTGTATATTAAGATTGAGGTAACCTGGCTAAGAAGGATATAATTATATTTTACTTCAAAGCGTATTGAAAGAAAAACCATCTTCAGAAAGAACGAATGCAGGAGGAAAAATCGTCTGATAGATTTGTGGCGCTGCATTTACTTCCTTTTCCTTTTTTATGATGGTGCATATTTCCTCTCCTTAGTTGTGATTTTGTTGCCCCCATTTTCAGTAAAGCAGCAAGTAATACAAATATGAGGAATTTATAGTTGTTGCAATTCTTAGTACATGAAGGAAGTTTAAGAAAATCGGGTGCAACATTATACTCCTATTCTCTTTAGTGATGTTTTCCCCCTATAACTTTCCCGGTCTCACTCAAATACTCTACTAATCTCAATAAAACTTACAAGAATTACTGCTTATTTTACCAGCACCTTAGTATTTTTGTTCAGACATTTATTTTTCTCATAACTGATAAATTATTGTCACAGTGAAGGGTAAACGGGAACACAGAGAAAGCAGCACCCAATTTTACAACGACCTTTTCAGTCCAAGGACGTCACTTTTATTATGTTCTAGGTATTTACAAACAACTTTATTTAGCTTAGGATAAACTTTTCGAGTGTTAAATGTACTCTTCATTAAAACCATCATTGACTTCATTAATGGAGATCCTTCCTAACCTGAATGAATTAATTTGGTTGTTGCAAGAATTAAAAATAATTACTTCACTCAGCTGGAAGGGTTAAAATGGGAATAGGTAGCTTTGTTCCGAGTAATACAAAGATGTTTGATACTAGAAGTGTAAAACTGCCAGGTACAGGCAGAGAACACTAGAGACAAAGTTATTAAGCAAAAGAAAGCCTGAGCTCATGAAAGATAAATCCTGCCTGTTTGTAAGAAGGGTTTGAAGGGACAATGGGAAGTAACGCGAAGGATATTTACCAAAGATTATCAGAGCTCTTAATATTGGTCTTCACGAGAGATTAAATAGAATGCCACACCCACACATGGTATAGGTGGGCTTATTTGAAAATGTCTGAATCTTGGCTAAAGTGAATGAAACAAAGCCTTAGTAGTATTGGAATGATCAGACTGCCCAGTATATACTAGCGTAAAGGCTTGGAGCTCAGTTTGGTGGATTCGATGTTGTAGTTGTTAATCTACCCTGATCTGTTTGGCAGAGTAGACCCATCAACCGAAGGCAAGCAACCACCCCTGTAGGGTCGTCCCGTGCAGTGAATCGATTTTTGCTTGTGGCTGACAGCACCTCGCGACTGCGAGGCGCGGGAAAAAATGTAGAGATTTAGTTCCTGGATGGATGCTACATATGTTGCGCTCCACCCAGTTAGCAAGGGCACCATACCAGGCTCCAAGCCATCCTATTATCTGGTTATATGGCTACCACCCAGGGTTTAAATGGTTTCCCGGGTTACAGAAAACCATGAGGTATCCAGTGAGCAGCAAGTGCCGGTCTGTGGTGTTGGGGGTCATGGTGTCCTTACGCCATCAGTCCGAGTACTTCTCCATGGGCATATCCAAGTTGCTCATTGAAGATGAAAGAATCGCTTGCTTGTGTCAAAAATTTAACGAGATGTCTTCGAGCTGGAAGTGGAATTAGAATATATTTTTCCAGGTTGGTGTGGCGGTAGGGGGCGTGATACCAAGCAAATCAGCTCCCGGCCAGCTTGTGGTGATGGGAGATATGGTTATACCGCAGCACGTATTCCAGTACTTTTTCTCCTCCAGCAACACCAGGAAAGGCATCTCAGACGTCAGCTACCTCTGGCCAAGGGAAGGCGCTAACCCAACAATGCCATATGAGATTTCTGATAGCGGTAAGTTTAAAGTTCCTTATGTAAGTTATATCTTTAGAGTTTCCGTATGCTTTTATCAGACTGGTGACCTCATTTCTGGGTGAACTTTACACATACAGTATCATATAATTGTTTTTGCTTTACTGCATGCACACAGATCTTGTGATTATACATTTCTGTAAATATTTACAGTTAAATATTTAACAGGAACTACAATCGTACAATGAACATAATCTTACGCTTGAACATAAATATCAGTAATTGTGTTATAGTGAATCACATCAAAATTATGCTCCTTTATCCTGACATTAAAGTAGCCTACCTGTGTCCCCCATATATAAGCACCTGTCAGGAGGAGGCGTGTGTTATGTTTCGCCAGCATGACTATATTAGGGAAAATGTTGGGGAAAACAGTTTTATCCTTAAGATTTTTAGTCGGTGATTTGATTTTGTCGAGATCTTTTCATAAACGTATCATAGAACACCTTTAACATAAGACCTTTCACACTTGCTAACCTGGGTACGTTTCCCGGTGGTGTCAGCTGAGGGTTACCGTAATGAGATCCTGGCTGGTCTGAGGCACTGGGAGCAGCACACTTGCATCAGATTCAGGCTGCGGCAAGGTAGGTTAATATGGCCACGTCAGTCATCACTTGCACTTTTGGTGTCTCTTCTTAACCGACTGCTGATCGGAGGTCGAATTCTAACTTGACCTTTCCATGATAGCAAAATCCAATTTTTCTCTGGAAATTTTGGTCTCAAATATCATAAGACTGAGGAAAATCGCCTAGAAATGATTAAAAGGTAAAGATAATGCCAAAAATATTGTTTGAATGATAGATTTACGTGTCCTTTTAGGTTGTAGGTGGGGGCGCCCGTCATCCACGCACTTGTTGTAGCGCTGTTTATACTTCCACCATCATGTCTACCAATCTTTTTCTGTGTCTGCCATCCCTGCTTCCTGTTCTCTCCCACCCTTCCTTTCACTATTACACACCTTTCCAATACAGGTGGCTCTTCACCAAGTGATAATCCAGATAGTTTCCTGTAAACCAGGAAACCATTTACAGCGCTGGGTGGTAACCATACAACTACTGTATATAACAGCGTGACATGTAGCCTACTGTGGTGGGGAGAAGCAAATGCTGTGTCCACCCACTGTCCAAACCTTCACACTAATCCCCATGTCTCGCTGGAGTGAGGTGCTATCAGCCGCAAGGAAACACGGTATGGCCCTATAGGGGCGAATGCTTGTCTGTGGTTGGTGGGCTTGCTCGATCAGAGATTGGGGTTACACAGTAATAATAACCTATCCCTTTCTCATTCAAGCGTGCTGGTGGGCAGGCTTATTCCCAGCTCACAGGGCTCTGTTTTCTTGTCAACAGTTTGTTTGTTACACCGATTTTTTTTTTTTCAGTCGTGTAATGTGGTCCATATACCTTTGTGATTACCATTATGACACATCTCATGTAGATACTGAAAATAAAAGAAGAAAACAGTAAAAAGATCAGAGGAATATGTGTTGTTCCCTGATTGCACAACATCCTTTTACTATATATATATATATATATATATATATATATATATATAATGTGTGTGTGTGTGTGTGTGTGTGTGTGTGTGTGTCTATCTGTCTACAGTATCTATCGAAACTCCTGTTTTTTTGTTGAACGTGATCAGCTGCTTCTCACATTACAAAGTGCAATCAACAAAGATATGTAAATTATTGTCATAAACTGGGAGTGTCCATACCTTCGTGCTCTTGTTTTGGCAATACGACTGTGGCCCCGTAAAACCGGCGACGAACTTTCGTTTCCGTATTAACTGTACAGATAAACTGATAAAGCATTCGATAGATTTTGGTCCGTATTCTCGGTAGGAAAGGAGGCTCCCTAGCACCTCTTTCTTTGCGGTTTATTTTTGGAAACAGCTGGTTAATATCCTTGTACACGTTATCTGTGCAGAGTATGGCGATATTGAATGGTTTATGTAACAAGTACGTAACTGTAAGATAATCGCTTAGAAACAGGTGTTAGGGAGCTTCCTTAACGGACTTGAATACAGGTCTTTTCATACTGGAGAAGAGAGTGCCTTATTATCACGTTCATTCTTTGAGGTCCTACTAAAGCTGAATTTAAGCGGCTGGCGATAACAAGAATAAAGTAAACAAGTACAAAAGCACCACATGAGTCTACGGGTAATGCCTTTCTAGCATCAAACTTAACATTGCTTTCTAGTATATTTATCTTTCTAGAATAGTAGCCATCCAGCCGTCTTAAGTTTTCACCTTTTTCCTCTCTTACTAAAGACATCAACGAGTGACTGATGGACAGCCTAATTCATGAGATACACCCACATCTAGAAAGACGTAGCTGAAAGACGTAACTGAAAGACGTAGCTGAGGCTTGTGGGGTCGAGAGGCATTAATATAAGGCTCCTTCGTTAAGTAATGATTGTGGGGTTGGGGGTGAATTGAAACCATGGCTCACGTGTGTGTTTATCCTTCTCCTTTACTTGTTCACCAGCAAGGGATCAACACTGGGTGAGGTTTGTGAAGGAAGACGGATGTTGGTCGAATATCGGAATGTCACCCATCACTCCCCAGGAAACTTCCATCGGCGCAGGCTGTCAGGAGGTCAGATATATGTTGTAGATTATATAAGATTAATTAGTTTTTTGGAATTCATAATATATCATTGTTACTTAATTCATAGATAAGTACTCGTATAATACTTTCGCTTGCACCAGAAGGCTTCACACACACACACACACACACACACACACACACACACACACACACACACACACACACACACACACACACACACAATTCTATCAACATTTATTTCAGTGTCACGTACACGCCAGATGGTTTCAGTAATTTCATACAGCGTCAGAAGAACCACAGCAGAAACTCCGCAGCACTAGACGTTCATTGTCTGGAAAATTGTCAGCAATTAATAAGCATCATTTCCAGACTGACCGCATTATCCCATAACTTGAAGATTTATAAAAGAGATTCGACGATAACAATTTGCTCGTAAGTGATCCATTGTGCTCCTTTCTTCTACTTGATAACCTTCATGGGAGTCTCTGTTAATGTTGCAGCTGTTACTTCAGCGTTTCTCAAATGGGGGTCCATGGATCCCAAGGGGGCTGCGGAGAGCTGCCTTGGGGACCGCGAAATGATTGAGAAAATATGTTGAATCTTTCTCTCTCACCCTATCATTTTTCCTTTTTCTGTCTCGTTTCACCTGCATTGTGTTGACTAATTGAATAATTTATATAGATGTCATATTACTAATGTTGTTTAGATAATTTTAGAAAATTGAATCATGTTGGCCTACATTTAACTGTTCGAGCGAGCGTCGCGAGCGAGAGCACCAAATTTAATCACAGTTTGGACACCTGACACATGTACCCGAGCAAAAGATTTATCGCATCAGCAAGAAATGGGGGCAGGGGTCGGGAGCAAAACTCTGTAGTACAGTAGCGAACTTTTTTGTATATCTCAGCCAATTTTGGAGTTACGAGAAAGATAAACACCAGTTCGGAAATCGCATAAAAATCCTCAGTTATTTTCATTTCATAGACAACCCGTAATTCCCTATAGTTTTTCCGAAAATCGAGGAAACGAATTTTTATAAGACAGATCAGCGTAACAGCCGGCTGCGCAAAAAGTAACGGTCTAAGGTTGCGTGAGTAACTCAGCAGTAATTTCTGACGATTGCTGAGAGCAACCAGGTTTTGCTTTTCAAAACAAATAATACTTTCTGTTTGGCTTGTGTTTTTTTTCTAATTTTTGACCCAATCCGAGTCAAACTAATACAATAGCCTGATCGACGAAAGAAACTCTGAATTTCTGATTTCTAATTTGAATCGGAGTGCACCAAGAGATTTGGTGAAAGTAATTTTTGTGAGTTAGTAAAAAGCAAAGTCATTATTAACCTGCTAGCTCCCAAGCCCTAGACCTAAAATTAATACAAGAGGAGTGTTGATTTTAGGAAGTGTGAGGGAATATTTCTGGTGTAATCTAATAAGTTCTTATTAGTATTTTCAAGTCAGGAAATCAAAGAAAAATGATAAGCCATATGAGACAATATTCAGCACTGCCTGACTTGCTCTCTCGCTGGCTCGAACACGTTCCACACTTTCAGTGTGGACGCCTATTACTTGTTTTTATTTTTGTTTTTTATGCAGACATAAAAAAAACACCAGCTCTTGAGTGTCTGTTATTATAGCCTTAGGGCAATATTGGGAAGCCATTTTGTACTAGGCCAGCTACGTGAAAAGAAACAAACAATTAGAATTGGCTGAAAATAACTGCTGAGTTGAAGTAATTGTTGGATAATTTGACAGTAAACTATGACTTATTGCCTGGCTACATTTTGCACCTACAATATTGAAGTTCTCGCTGATATCTGGCTCACTAACCATATATTCATCACATACTCGAGCCAGGGGCATACCTAGAGATCTGGGGGCCCGGACGGCTAGGTTCTTTGCGGGGCCCCCCCTCCAGGAGGGGAGCCAGGCAAAGAACCTACCCCACCACATTCTCAAAACTCATCTAATATCTCAGCCAGGATTCTTGGGATGATCTATCTTTCTATCTATCTATTGCCAGACGCCTTAATCCCGTACGGGATGGCCACAAACAAATCGCCTTCACGTCACCCTGTCTCCCGTCATTTCGCTGCCCTGCTCCCAACTCACACCCTCCTCCCTCATACTCCTCTCCACTCCATCCCTCCATCTCATCCTCGGCCTCCCCCTCCCTCTCCCCCCTCCGCCTCACTCACATACACTCTCCTCGTCAATCTCTCACCCTCCATCCTCTCCACAAGGCCAAACCACCTCAGTGTGTTCCTCCTAACGCTTCCTTACACATCCACATCCACACCACAACGCTCCTTTATATCCTTATTTGTCAGCCTGTCTCTCCATGTGGCTCCACAGGCTCCTCTCAAATGACTCATTTCCACTGCTCTCACTCTTGACTTGTGTCCTTCCAGCAACGTCCAAGCTTCACTTCCATAAGTTAGAGCTGGTATAACAATACCATCATGTAGTAACACTTTCAATTCCATGTTCACTTCCCTGCTTCTTATCACTGCTTTCAACGATCCAGAAACCTTTCTTCCCTGCTGTACCCTTTCAAGCACTTCACCCTCCAAACTTCCATCCTTACTCATCACACTACTCAAGTACTTAAACATACTCACATTTTCCATTTCCTCACCATCCAACCTCACTGTACATTCACTGACTTCACCTCTCTCAAAGACCATCACTTTACTCTTCCCTACATTCACCTTTAGATGAATGATAAATATATATATTTTTAACCCCTACACCGCGGGCTTGTTTACCAATGACTTGTGTGTCCCGCGGGGTTATTTGGGCTCCGACAGACTTTCAAAAAATATTTGCCAAAAAACAGTTATTAGTCCTAGAATAATAAAATTACATATTCTTATGGCACATACCTTCAGCTTTCTCCTGGAATGATTGTTGAGCCTTCGTCCGTTACCGTAGGACTTGTGGAGACCTCTGAAGTAGGGTAACGAAGTCTCCACTTTACACTTCCCGACAACCCGTAATATGATTACCACAGCTAGATACAAACACTATAAACACTGTTCTACAATTTTCAAGTAGTTTGGGATCCATACTCAAAAAAAAAAAAAAACACTGTGAAAGCAATGGAAATTACGAGCGCGTCTGATCGTCGCACTGGCACTAGTTTGCTCTTGGTACTCTGTCATTTATTATTCATAAAACCCCTCACACTTTATATTTCTATTACTATATAACACTTATATATATATCTACAGTCTTTATCCATAAGTTTCCTTCAGTAGTATTAGTTTATTGTCACTGTAGGGATTCAATTTCTTTCAGTAAAATACGTAGCATTCACTTTCTCGTCCTGTATACTGGCATTGAGAGTGAATGTCACTTTCATCTTCACTCTCATAACTCATAGCATTCAGACATGCTAGAGTGAAACTTTCACTTTCATTACTCCTAGGGTATATACTCGTATTCTTATAATACTACTCATTTACATTTCTATTTACGTTCTCTATTTTATTTACGTTATTTACATTTCTATTTTATTTACACTGTGTTGTGCACTGTCACTTGAAATAACTTATAAAACTATTTTCCATTGTTCACGTATATTTACAGTCATTACTTTCACTTGCTGTTTACACATTATTTACACATTATTTACAATTCCACTTGCACTGTTTTACTCAATAGAAAGATCGTAGTCACTCTTTTATCAATTGTCAGCCCTTTACCTCTTTCCACACGAGGTTTAGTAGGGGGTAAAGGTCACAGGGCCATTTTCATGGGGGTGAAAAAAGGCCTTGAAGTCAGCAAGAAGAAACATACGTACCCTCGCTTCGGAAGATGAGAGTAAACTGATAACGGAGGGCCAGCGTGGAGGCCTGCTTAGGGGTTATTCAGAGTTACCAATATTAGTTCCTGAAACAGCTAAGTCTAGCACTGATATGATTGGCAGGAAATCTAGACAATACATTATAAATTTGGTAGTTCCAGGTGAATGTAAATATCACTTAGGCTTCTCCCTTCCCTCCTTACATGTATATTTATTACGAAAATAGATTAGAGGCCTACTTAGGAGATATATATTCAGAGTTACCAATGTTAGAACTTGAAACAGCTTTGTCTAGCACTGAAATGATTGGCAGGAAATCTAGACAATACATTATAAATTAGGTAGTTCCAGGTGAATGTAAATATCACTTAGGCTTCTCCCTTCCCTCCTTACATGTATATTTATTACGAAAATAGATTATACGGCATATTTCAAGGGGAAAAAAACAGCGAAAATTAGCGAACGAGTGCACGTGAGGTGTTGTCAGGTGATAATTAGCCAATTCCAGGTGTATGGCACTCTCACTTACCTTATTTCTTTCTTGTATATATTATTTGGTATAAGAATAGGACATAGGGCTTATTTCAATGGATGAAATCAGTGAAAAATTCCAGGGAAGATTTACTTAGCGTAGCACGGCCGGGCAGGTGAGAGGATAGGGTAATGGAGGGGGGGTAGGGAGGGGAGTCAAGAACGGGGAGAAATGGCTAAATTGTCAACAATGGATGGGAGTACAGATGAGATTAGGAGTGCTGACTAGTGTTGGACATTGGCAGTACTGATAGATGATACAAGCCCCCACTTGGAAGCCCGGGTGAATTCAAAATAACACAGAATCACAAAAGCGACGCCCCGCGGTATGATCCCTTGCTCCCAAGCATCACGAAAGTGACGCCCCGCAGTTAAGGGGTTAAATATTAATAAAAAAGCTTATAAATTTTTAAGGCTTTTGGCCAACCCCCCCTCAATTGGGGGCCCGGGGAGCAGTTTCAAATAGCGCCCCCCCCAACCCCCCTCAGGTACGCCACTGACTCGAGCAGTGATTGCTCTCATTCAGCCAGTCCCAAAGAAAGGTGACCATTCCCAACCCTCTAACTATCGTCCTATTGCTTTAACTTCCTGTATTTCAAAAGCATTCGAGTCAATTCTCAATAGAAAAATTTTAAGGCATCTTTCCTACCACAACCTTCTTTCTGATCGTCAGTACGGATTCCGTCAGGGACACTCCACCGGCGATCTTCTCACCTACCTTT
Organism: Coenobita brevimanus; assembly: GCF_032717465.1. NCBI lineage: Eukaryota > Metazoa > Arthropoda > Malacostraca > Decapoda > Coenobitidae > Coenobita > Coenobita brevimanus. The sequence continues at coordinate 23,317,792 of NC_137057.1, read as the reverse complement.
CAGACTCCTGGTCATCCTCCTTTCAGGACTTTGGCGAAAGCTTTGCCATTGCACTTGACATCTCAAAGGCTTTCGATCGAGTCTGGCATAAATCTTTAGTTTCCAAACTGTCCTCCTACGGTTTCTATCCTTCTATCTGTGCCCTCATCGCTAGCATCCTTTCTGGTCGTTCTATAGCCGCTGTTGTTGACGGCCATCATTCTTTTAGATCTATCAACAGTGGTGTTCCTCAGGGCTCTGTCCTATCACCAACTCTCTTCCTTTTATTCATCAATGACCTAAGCTGTACATCTAACCCTATCCACTCATACGCTGATGACTCCACCCTTCATCTTTCCATTCGGTTCCCGGAACGCCCATTTCAGCAGTTACTTCAACAGATAAGGGATGAGGCTATGGCACACCTAATGTCTGACTTGGCTCGTATCTCTGACTGGGGTGAAAATAATCTGGTTGTTTTTAATGGATCTAAGACTCAGTTCTTACACCTATCAACCCGACAAAATCTTCCACAGGTGTACCCACTAATGTTTAATAATATTCAGCTTAATCCCGCATCATCCTTGAACATGCTTGGGGTTTCATTTGCTCGGGACTTGTCTTGGAAAGATCATATTACATCTTTTGTAAAATCTGCTTCCAAGAGATTAGGTGTGCTAAGCCGACTTCGTTCCTTCTTTACCCCTGCACAATTGTTAACTCTATACAGGGGTTTTATCCGCCCCTTTTTAGAGTACAACTCTCATGTGTGGGGAGGCTCCCCACATGCAGCTTTTCTCAATAGGTTGGAGTCAAAGGCTTTTCGTCTCATTAACTCTCCTCCTCTTACTGACTCCCTTCAACCTCTGTCTCTTTGCCGCACTGTTGCATCTTTATCTCTTTTCTATCGCTACTTTAATGGTCACTGCTCCTCTGAACTGTCTGCATGCATTCCTCCACCTCTACGACTGGCGCGTAGCACCTGTCTAGCAGCAAACTCTCATCCCTTCTCTGTCCAACTCTCTAATGCCGTTACTCCCAGTCCTTCATTTATGCAACAGGTCATCTCTGGAACTATCTCTCTATGTCTGTAATTCCTGCTGCCTATGATCTCCAGTCTTTCAAATGCAGTGTATCCAGGCTTCTCGAAATGATCGGATCTTGAATTTGGCTCTCCCTGGTATTTTGTTTTTCTCTTGGAGGGAACTGTTATTGCGGGCTCATGGCCTTTGGTTCCTTCTTCCTCGCATTAAAAAAAAAAAAAATTAAGCATGACTGTGTAATCGGTCATATAAAAACGTTAGTAATCTTGCCCTGATTAATGGTCGTGGTAGTTCATGTTGTCCAACCACAAGAGTGTTCCTAGGGACGCAGCGATCAGTGATTAGTAGCATTAATTCGTAACCGATACTGTAAATACAGATGTCCTCACACAGTGACAGGATTTTGGCCAGGCACAAACAACAGTCCTCAAATGAATTTATACTTGTGTTTCAGTGACAAAGAAAAAGTTGCACATGCAACGTAAGTAAAGACTATTCTTATGCTCAGAAGTGTCATATTTTTTTTCATGTTTAACAAGCAGCTCTTGAGACTGTTAAAATTTTTCTTATTCTCTTTAACCTCTGAAAAAAGTCACTTTTTTTTTTCATATGCAGTTTGACTCATCAGTCTGTAAACTGACTATTCCATTTTCTCGTGTCTGATAAATCAGTTGAGTTTCCTGACTATTGAGCTGTTTAACGGAAGCTTTAAGAAACCGAAGGAATCCTATGATTCACAGTGATAAGATGTGTGTGTGTGGGATTACAAACCAACATATCATCATCATCATCACCATTCAGCCTCATTTTTGCACCTGCGGGTAAGGTGGGATAAAGTAGAGAGAGCTAGGAACAGGAAAGAATATGAAAATGGAGAATTAATCAGTAGCATGCCTAAGTGAATGTGCCATGTCCATTCATTCACCATTCAAGCCCCCGGAATCCTGCCTCCACCTGACAGGAACTCCCACGTGGAATCATTATTACTAAGCAGACTAACAGATTTAAAACGTATCGTAATTATACAGACAATCCTCTGTGTTCTTTACTGTGGCAGATGATTGTGCATAGGGGATGTCATGTCCTGTACTGGGTTTGGTCCCAGGGGTGCCTGGATTATTTTCATAAACACAAAGGGTTTCCAGAGATTTAAGAGAGAGAGAGAGAGAGTCACAGTTCTAGTTCGTCATGGCTGCAACACGACACTAATCGCCATCTTATGCTTCCGACTTTCACATTTTTACCTCTTGAAACTACTTTCACTGCTTCACTGTATACTCATAATGGGGTAATTTATCTAAATAATTCCTACATACATACATACGTATATACATTAATTTATAAACAGTGGCGCAGCCACTGGGGGGGCAGGGGGGGCATTTTGCCCCCCCTGGGAAAATTTGGGCGAAATGCTGAAAGGATTTTTTGGCATAGTTCTTGTATGACAATACAGTTTTCCTAATTTTACCACTTGTATATTAAACAATATTATCTGTTTCCAAAAATATTTATTTGAGAGCAATAGTTTCCTTTGAAATTTAAAGCTAGACTAAATATTATAAAATCCTTGGGAAAAAATGACCAGTTATAACTTAACAATTTCCTCTATCACCTTAGATTATGTGGTTAATATTTGAGCTCTAATGATGTTTTGCACTTGAATCCTGATGAGGTGTAAAAATGGCCTTCCTGTTCCCTCAGCCACATCCTCTCACCCTGCAGCCATATCCTCTCACCCTGTAGCCAGTTCCAAACAAACACTACACAATTATTATTACAAACAACTGAAACAAACAGAATTTTTGAAGACTGCATGAAGTCATTTTGATCACCTCAGACTACATTTTGGAAGGCAAGCAGGTATATGTGGTGACATTTTCTAGGTGAAAATTACACTGGTTTACAAAAAAAAAAATAATAATCTGAGGCAAGCATGTGAATAGGTGTTTTTGACTAATTTTGATATGCTTCATTCAAATTTCTAAACAGTTTTGCTCTATCACCTCTAGTTTTTTGCTTTCACATATACCTTTTTTTTATTATAATGCATATATTTATAATATAATGGGTTTATTTCACATATTAAGATGGCATATTACAGAACGAAACAAAACAGACACAGAACAGACAGAAATAAATATTACCATTACTTGGATATAAGCATATATACACACCATAGTACTACAGACAGTCAGAAGTGAGTTTTTCTTGGACGATCTGGTGTACTTTGCCTCCGGGATGTCGCGCAGGAGCATCCAGCAGAAGTCCCCCATCACGCTGAGGTTCCACTTGCCTTGGTAGTTGCCCTCCATCTTGGTAATATCTTGGTGGAACCTTTCCCTATGTTCGTCACTTACTGCTCCGAGGTTCTGGGGGAAGAAGTTGAGGTGAGAGTGGAGAAAGTGAATCTTGAGAGACATTCGGCACCCCATATCCTGATAAGCCTGCAACAACTTCTCGACACGCTCTTGGTAATCTAGTGCCTGTGTATTACCAAGGAAGCCATGGCAGACTACCTTAAATGCTTCCCATGCTCTCATTTCCTTCAAGGTGAGCTTCCCCTCGAATACCTCATCCTTCAGCACCTCCCGGATCTGAGGTCCGATGAAGATGCCCTCCTTGAGCCTAGCAGAACTGAGAGCTGGGAACAGAGTGCACAGATGTTGGAATGCAGCGCCATCCTTGTCCATGGCCTTCTTGAAATTCTTCATAAGGCCAAGCTTGATATGAAGAGGGGGAAGAAGCATCTTGTTCATGTCCACCAGAGGATTTTCTTGGGCACTGTGTTTCCCAGGCACGAAAATGCTCCTAGACTCCCAGTCCTTCTGCGTGTAGTGCTTGACATGTTTGAGCTTGTTGTGGCGCGCGTTTTAAACCAAGTTCCAAGGACAGTAAATGGATTTTTAACGAATATTTTGGGTCTAGGCCTATATGTATACAAGTACATACATGTATACATGTATATCTCAAAAACTAGAGGTGATGAGTGAAAACGGATTTCGAATCTGAAATCAGCACCCCAAAATAAGGTTAGAACACCTAATTTCATGCTTGCCTCAAATTTTTTGTAAATCAGTGTTATCAGGATTATAAGCTTTACGCCGTTTTTCTTTTTCTTTTCCTTGATGGAAAAATCCTTTCTATACAGTACAGTACAGTTCAGGTGATATGAAAATCATTCCCTGCTGAGCGGAGCAGGTCGAGTGGTCACCTGAGTCAAGGATTAAGAGAGGTTAATCCCACCAGATGTATTTACTTAGGTCAGTCTTGACGTATGCACCACCCCTGATGCCTGAGCCAGTGAGAATCAAACTAAAAGAATATGTAGTGGAAAACAGAATTTCTATTGGCTACCACCACAGCAGTAGTACAAAACAGAATACCAGACTGGGGGTGGGTACATCGGCGAATTTTGATTTACACATAATTATGTGCTACGTGGAGAGAGAGAGAGAGAGAGAGAGAGAGAGAGAGAGAGAGAGAGAGAGAGAGAGAGAGAGAGAGAAAACCGCAAAGGAAAATAGAAAAAAGTGATAGTATCACGAATGTTGGAAAGTGTGTGTGCTCGGGACACTGACGCCAAATCTCCAGTTTTCATTGGCCCATCCATTCTGCCATGTACATCCATGATGTAAAGTTATTGCTGATGATATAAAGCATCAAATCTAGGAAAATTTGTGGTGACATATTTGGGGGAAATATTCCAAGTGTTTGTCCCCCCTGGCAGAAATCCTGGATACACCACTGTTTATAAATACATCCATCCATCCATCCATCCATCCACCTATAAGTACGTACGTACATAAATGCATATTTCAGCATATATATATATATATATATATATATATATATATATATATATATATATATATATATATATATGTATATATATATATATATATAGATAGATAGATAGATAGATAGATAGATAGTTAATAGATTTTTTTTTTTTTACAGAATAGAGGAAGGAAAAGCAAATGAACAAAAAAAAATAATCCATACGCCAAATTACAGGTTAGAATTCATAAAAGATCTGTAGCAGTGGGACCTGAACAGCCGTAGGTTGAAGTTTGGGGGGAAACCACTCAGGGGAAGCGAGTTCCAAAGAGATGCAGCTAGTGGAATAAAAGAATTGTGATAGGAAGAAGTTCTGCAATATGACAGTGTGACAGGAAGCTTTAGGAGAAACACTGAGGTGGTTTGGCCATGTGGAGAAGATGGAGAGTGAGAGACTGACGAGGAAAGTGTATGTGAGTGAGGTGGAGGGGGGGAGAAGGAGGGAGGGGGGGGCGAGGATGAGATGGAGGGATGGAATGGAGTGGTATATGAAAGAGGGGTGTGTGAGCTGGGAGCAGGGCAGTGAAATGGCGGGGGACAGGGGAACATGGAGGCGATATGTTTGTGGCCACCCTTACGGGATTAAGGCGTCTGGCAATAGAGAGATAGATAGATAGACAGTCCAGTCATGAGAGATACCAGCTGCCCGTGTAGCGCGGGGGAAGGCATGGAGCGGTAGCACAATGGAGGCAACTTCGTCAGAGCATTTGCCAGAAAAGTATCTGTAAAATAATGCAAGGGAAACAATATTCCTCCTTACTTGCAGGGGAGGTAGTTAGTTTGTAATGGTGAGGTTATTGATAATTTTAACAGCTTTGTTCTGAATTTTGTCCTGTTGTTTGTGTGCAACTTCTTCACATCCCTTGCACAAGGGTGGGCAATAGTCGAGCTGAGAGCACACATGACTTGTAAATTATAGCTAACTGCTAGTCAGTGAAGAAGTTATGGACTCTGTAAAATAATCCAAGTTTCTTTAAAGCTGTTTTAGCAAGTGATCTAACATGAGAGGTCCAGCTGAGGACACCGAGAATTTCAATACTTTTAGAGACAGGAATATCAGTAGGACTGAAGGTAATACTGGAATCAGGCAGTATCTATCTAATAGTAAATTGTATATATTTGGTTTTCCTAGCATTAAATGAGACAAAGTTACTTTGTCCCCATCCAGCGATCTTAGATAAGTCTTGATTTATGGAGATTGCTGTACTGAGTTGTGAGTAAGAGATACAAAACTTTGTGAATGGGTGTTTAAGTGTGAATGATCTGTGAAGTGTTGAGTCATCTGCATATGAATGGATAGGATTATGCGTAATAGATAAGAGATCATTAATATGAAGTAGGAATGAGGTTGGAGCAAAAACTGATCCTTGTGGCACGCCGGGATTAATCGAGTGGAAATAGGAAAATTCATCATCTACCTTTACTCTTATCGTTCTGTTGCTGAGATATGAGGAAAGCAGGGGAACAAAAGATGATAGGCCATAGCAAGGGAGTTTGGATAGCAGGGAACGGTGCCACACTGTCAAAAGCTTTAGAAATATCAAGGACTACTGCATGAGTTTCTTCATAATGATCAATTGACTGATGGATGATATGAGCCAGGAGACAGTATATCAACAGCGGATGTCTTGTGGCGAAAACCGTACTGTCACTGATTAAGTTGTTGGACTGAAGATGTTTAACTATGTGCTTATTACTTACAATATCAAGCACTTTACTGAGAGATGTGATAGCTTTTGGTCTGTAATCAGAGGGGTCAGAGGAACTTCCTTTCTTCGGAATTGGATGGATATTGGCTTATTTCCAAGAATTAGGGAATGAAGAAGTACGTATGTATAGTCTGAATAATTTAGCTAGAACAGAAGCAAGTTCTAAGGAGCACTTTTTGAAAACAATTGGAGGAATTCCATTTGGACCTGGAGCTCTGTTGGTTGGTTAATTGTCTAGGATGGATTTTACATATCTAGTCAGTATCTTACGTGGAGCAATTTCAAGAGAGTCAAGTTCTAGTACTGGGACGTTCTGGTGACTTCCTGTAAGGTAGAACTTCTGACAAATGTACTGGTAAAGATATTTGCTTTACCACCCGAGTCATTTCTAGTTTTACCATTTGAAGATTTTAGTGAGGAAATGGGTGATGACTGTTAAGATTATTATTGAAAGAACTGAGAGCTGACGAGAATATTCTTTTGTCATTAGGACTGCTTAGTGGTTTGGATGCTTGGTTGTGATGAAAGTTTGATTTAGAGAGATTAATTATTGCTTTTGAATGGTTTCCAGCAATTTTAAATTGAGCGATTCAGATTTTTTTTTAGGTAAGGGTTATATGTTAAGGACTTTTGTGTCGTTGCTCTGGCACAACTGCTGTCAAACCATTTGGGGGAGTCCGATCTTTTCTTGAATTGTTGACTTGGTATGAACAGTTCCATGGCAGCTTGTACTACGTCATTAATGTGACACTGGGTAGAACTGTCAATGCAGAAGAAAGACTGCCATGTCATATCAGCAAGATAACTTCTAAATCCATCCCAGTCTGCCCTGTCAAAGTGCCATCGGGCCACCCTGACAGGTTCAGGACGGGGAGGTTTGGGGGAACTGACCAATGAGCCTTTGATGAGATTGTGGTCGGAAGATCCAAGTGGTGACAGTAATTTCATCCAGTACTGATCTGGATTATTTGTCAGGAACAGACTCAGTAGATAGGCATTATGGTCAGGATTATCTGGTATTCCGGTTGGGTGTTTTACCAATTGCGTGAGATTGAAGGATTCTGCAAACAGCTCACATTCAAGACCAATATCGTCAGTCCTGGAAGAATGCAATAATCAGTCTACATTATAAACGTTCAAATCAATCCAAACGGTAATTTCAGTGGTAAGGGTGAGGTTAAGTTTAGTCAACTGTGTGGATATGGAGTCAAATACGCTGGGCTTTGCTGAAGCATTGGGGGAGTGATAAACTACATAGATATATTTGGTAATGTTTAGATAATTCAGTTTATCTAGTGAATAATCAGAATTAGCTGAAGTGAAGTTCAAAACACTGTCGACTGCAAATTCAGATTTAATATAACAACAGCTGCCACCCTTGTTACAGAAGTTTTTGAGGATATGATACCCAGGAAAACAAAATGGGAATATGTCAGTAGGGGGAGAGATTTGGAGTTCTGTAAGGAACAAAGCTAGAGGGGAGACTGACTGGAGGACGAAGTGAACGGAATTCAAATTGGTACTAAGACCGCGGATACTAGTGAAATATAAGGCCGAACAAGCGCATCTCTGCTGACGAGCATGAACAGTGCAACAGATAAGTCGAGAGATATGCATATGTATATATAAAGTATACATAAATTAATGCATGCGCATATTAATAAGTTTATATATATATATATATATATATATATATATATATATATATATATATATATATATATATAATCATTCGCGCATGCATGTATATATGTATATGTATTAATATGACCTTATATATGCCTATATATATATATGATTAAATTTTCATTTATATCTAGCTATATCTATGAAATAGTTAATTAACATATCTATCTATATATCTATCTCTATGTGTTGACCTTGTTGGCGACCTTGCCCTCTGACCTATTGTTCTAAAAATATAGTAAGTCAACTTCTTGCTTGATCCTCGACTGATCCACCAAGTTTAATTCACATCACTTTACAACTGTATAAGTTATTCTGATCAATCAACACGAATGGGAATTTGTTCTTTCCCTCTGGCCTTTGACTTCCCTTTGCTTAGCCTCTCCACATAGTAAGACTTAAATAGGATAAAAACTATGTAAATTGGCCTCCTCTTGTGACCTGGGACTTTTGACCCGTTGTTCAAAATTGCAAAAGTTTTACTCCATGCCTAACCCTCAACCCATTTACTCAGTTTGGGTAAACTCGCATAAAAATTCTAAGACATGCTGTAAAGAGACATTGACTTGGGTCGAAACTGGATCTGGGTGTGTATCCTTGACCTTTGGCTGATTGTACTGAAAACTGAATAACTTGATTCTTGACTTATGCTTGGCTTATCTAAGAAGTTTGGTATAAATTGGATCAAAATGATTTAAGTCGATTTTGTGGAGTCATCATTTGACCTAGCACTATGAGTTTGACCTTTGACCTATTGTTCTATAAAGCAACGGGTTAAATAAATAATTCATCGGCTTGACCCAAATTCTTTCTTTTAAGTTTAGGTGACATCGAATAAAAACCCTATTTAACACACACACACACACACACACACACACACACACATTCCTCAGAGAAGGTATTAATAATAATAATAATAATAATAAGATAATAAAAAGCGTCGTCGGGTTGGAGTTGAAACCTGCCAATTCTGTGCTCAGTTTTATCCAGTTTGCACAGCAGTACAGCTACAGGATGTAGACATAATGTACACGCTGCTTGTCGTACACTCTTGAGAAGGATTATGCTTCAGATAAAGTTAATGTGGGACAGGTGTCAGTGACTCACGCCTAACTGAACTACATTCTCGTATCAACCCACACACACACACACACACACACACACACACACACACACACACACACACACACACACACACACACACACACACACACACACACACACACACACACACACACACACACACACACACACACACCACTGGAATTACGACTACAATGAGAGGTTTCATGAAGACAACTTTAAATTTTTCAGGCTCATAGGCTCCTTTGACAAACTTCCACTAAATAAGTAAAATGTCTGGCGTTATCCAAATTGAAATAAGAGTTAAAACGATCTTGTGTAGTGTATTGGAATCAACCCTATGTCTGAAACAACTCAATCCGTGCTGAATAAAATCGTCTAGCGTTGTCTGGAACACCATCCTTAAGTTCAGAACCTTGAAAGGGTCAGTATTACCATTATTATTTCAGGCCGCTATGGCTCAGTTGCAGCCGAGTTAAATCATCTGATGTTAACTGCAATACACTGCTGAAGACGAGACAATGGAGGGGATACTGAAGGTTATATTTTGCCATATCTAGAGCTATTTCTCACGCTGAATATATTACTTAGGCGACAGGAAAAATGGTGCCGTCTGGTCGAAAGGATTGACACTCACTCTGCTATGACTCACTTTCAACAGATAGTCGGGCGTCAGCAGTAATTTAATACCAGAGCCGTTCCAGCCTCTGACCTCTCCAGTTTTTCAGTCTCTACTCAGCTGATTAAAATAACAAAAAAAGAGAGAAAAAATGAAATTAAAACGGTACCCTATGGCTAAAAGGTAAACGCTCAAGGTGTCCGTAACTGAATAACATCATCTGGGTTAGCTTATTTAAAAATTGTTAAATCTAAAGGAACTTTGAGTGTTGGTAACTCTGTTCCGGTTAATACACACTAATGTAAGCCCTTTCCATCCTTTACTCTCAGCTTGATACAGTGATCCACTAAATAAGAAAGACATTTTTTAGTGAAGGGATTGATGAGTCTTAGTGAAGGGGTTGATGAATCACAGTGAAGAGGTTAATGAATCTTAGTAAATGGGTTGATCAGTTTTAGTGCAGGGGTTGATGAAGCATAGTGAAAGGGATGATGACTCATTGTGAACGTGTTGATGAATCCTTAGTGAATGGGTTGATGGATCTTAGTGAAGGGGTTGATGGATCTTAGTGAAGGGGTTGATGAATCTTAGTGAAGGGGTTGATGAATCTTTGTGAAAGGGTGATGAAAAAGGGTGAAGGGGTTGATAAAGGCTGTAAACTAACCCGCCCAGCTTAACAACTCTCTTCCAAGCTGAGCGAAATAATTTAGAGATAACACAAAATTAAGGTAACTTTCCCAGAGAGAAGGGACTAAGAGATAAAATGTTAACCCTCCTGTCCTCAGTGATTCGTAGCTGTTTGTTCGTGAGTAAACAGGTTCAGAGAGCTATTGACCTGAACTGTGTATGTGGGTGTTAATAATGACCACAAATGTACTGTCGTGAAAATATGTTCGCCTATTACTGCACCTCTCTGGCTTCGCACCTCCCTCTGCTGGCTAACACTCCTAAGCTCAGGCTGGTTATGTTACTGTGCCTGTAGAGGAGAGTGACTGACACGCCGTAAAAGAGATGCATACGCAGTGGAACAGCAGACATTTTGTTCCTGATTGTACTTAGGTATACTTAGGTGTCATTAAAAAAAAATCTCCTCTTTCTTCTTGCAGCTTAAAATAGTGGTGCACGAAATAGGCCACGCGCTGGGTTTTTTCCACGAGCAGATGAGGCCAGACCGAGACGACTACATAAAAGTGCTGTGGCAGAATATTAAATCTGATGATGTGTTCAATTTTGAAAAAATGTCATCGAGTATAGTGGACAGTCGGGAGGTCCGGTATGACTACACCTCTGTCATGCAGTACTTTGGCTTGGTAAGTATTGTGTGTGTGTGTGTGTGTGTGTGTGTGTGTGTTACCTTCATCATAAGACGCCTAGAGTAGAGTTCAGTGATACAAAGGAGAAAATGGAGAGAAACTGTGCAACAGAAGTTGAAGAATGGAGGTCTGCATATCTAGGCCAGTGAGAGGCATGTACTCAATGTCACAGAGCAAATCAGAATCAAGTGTTTAAGGACGATGACTTCTCTACGAGGCACAGGCAAGACGTCAAGCAACTGGGCTAACTGCTACGGGGACTGGGTGTGGATGTTTCGCCTCAAATTTGCAATAGACTTTTGTTTACATTTGAAAGACAGACACTCTTGTAAATGAAGGAAGCTTATTTTTCCTGCTTTTGGGCGAACTCCTACTGCAGTAGGTAACAACGAACACGTATGACAAACGGAATATTTTATAATTCGTTCATTATTATTATTATTATTGTTATTACTGTATTATTAATATTATTATTATTATTATTATTATTATTACTGTATTATTATTATTATTATTATTATTATTAGTGTATTACTATTATTATTATTATTATTATTATTATTCAACGTCTCTCTCTCTCTCTCTCTCTCTCTCTCAGGACTTCAGTCGCAACGGAGAAATGACAATGGCCACAAAGGAACCAAAGTATCAAGGTCTTCTGGGCAGGACTGACGGTCTTTCCCACCGCGACAAACTCACCGCTAACATCATGTATGGTTGTATCAGTAAGTTCCCGGTCCACTTTGTGATACTCAAGCCATCACCATCAGCATCAATTCCTTGTATCACAATATATTAAATACAGTAAGCAAATGTGACAAAAAGAAAAATCACCACACGTGTCTCAAAGCAACGTATCACACAGACTTAAAAATGCATAGGTTATTATTTTTTTATTATCATCATTATTTTTTATTTTTTTGCCGTATGGCTGGTAGCACCCATCACTAAAATTTTATTCACAAAGAAAGATTCACATTATAATTGGTGAGAAGACTGGATAATGGTTTCTTACCAGACATTTTGTAACCAACACATATGATATTTTATTTTTTCGCACTTATGTCCATGGTGAATATCTTATACCAACACAAAAGACTAATAGTTTACATCAACACACATGACTGATATTATCTGTGTACACACGTGACTAATATTTTACACCAACATACATGGTTAATATTTCTACATATAAGACTAATATATGTTAAAACTACAAATAAGTATTTTCACAACAAGACACATAATTACGATTTTCATGTCTGTGCACTACTTAAATTTTACACCTACACACGATGAACACTGTGTATATACACACAAGACCAATTTTTAATACGTACGCACACGACTAACATGTACATTACGTGCATACACACACGACTAAACTTTAATACGTACACCCACGACTAATATTTTCACATCTATTTTTATATTGACACCTACAGACATAACTGGTTTTTACACACCTGCTCAGCTGAATCATCCTTGTTATTGCCACACCCAGAATTATATTTTTCTCAGCCATACAGGTGACTGATTCTCCGTAATTATATCCTGTGGAAGTGATGGCGTCTTGCTTTCGTTTTTTTTTTCTTTCTTTTTTTTTTAATCCGTTCTACCCTCCTCCTCCTCCCTGATATTTTCTCCTGGAAACACAACGATTCTTATATACCGGTATATATATTATATATATATATATATATATATATATATATATATATATGTATAGATAGATAGATAGATAGATAGATAGATATAGATATAGATATATATAGATATAGATATAGATATAGATATATATAGATATAGATATAGATATATATAGATATAGATATAGATATATAGTTATAGATAGACATATAGATATAGATATATATATAGATATATATATAGATATAGATAGATAGATATATATAGATATAGATATATAGATATATATATATATATACATATAAATATATATATATATATATATATATATATATATATATATATATATATATATATATATATATATATATATATATATATATATATATATTTTCTCTCGTGCGTTCGTGTCAGCCCTTATACTGATTTGTGTCTCACCGTACAGACGACTGGACGTCTGCGTGCCAAGTGACCACACCCTGTGAAGGTGAGGGATACCTGAACCATAACTGTGAGTGCGTGTGTCCTCCGGGAGATTACGACGCCTACTGCCGGCAGACTGGTGGAATGCACGACTACTATGGTTAGGAAAAACAGTGATACTCAAACTCCTATATCTCAAAACCAGCTTTAAAAAATCCCCATATGTTAGCTTAGCAGCGACATGTTACCATTCTGAGACTCCTTAACTGAACACAATCACGTAGGATTTGCTGAAATGAATTATTAGAGTTGTCCTGTTAGGAAACAGTATGCCCCATTAAATTTTCGGAACAGTTAGTTACAAGGCTTGCACCTGACAAAACTATACATCAGAGTTCTTGTGAGACAATCTTTAGCTGCACTTTAGGATGCATGATATTCAGTAGTCAACAAGGCACAGAATTTCGACGGCTTGTATGAGGTGTAAGAGGATATGTGACATAATGAAGCTGGTCACAATGATCAGTGTTCTCCCGTTGCTAGTGTTTCTAGGGTGTAGATGACTATGATGATGCAGATGATAAATTATAATGATCCTTGATTTGTATTACTGCCACGTCTTACAAAAAGATGTCACAGTTTTCCTAGGCATCATCACTTTTTCAGGGTTAACGGCGACTTTTCATAGCGACTGCGACCGCAAAGGCCCAGTGACTGTATTCCTTTTTAAAGCTGCAAAGAGAATGTCAGCAGTTAACATAACAGAGCTGGTGAGAACACTATAAAAAAAATAACAGTATTGTGACACCATCATCAGTAACTGTGAAAAAGTCGGAAGTGGCCTCCTATTGGTTACTCTGTCCCTTAAGTGTGAGAGGAAAACAAAAATGACAAGGAGTAAACACAGAGTGCAACACTCTCACCCTTAATGTAGAGCTTTCCCTGTGACTTTGGATTTTGGCTTAGTGTTATCAAACTCGAATCACTTGGTCCTTTCCTGATTATCAGCTCGTCCACCAGTTTTGATTCACATCAGATTAAAACTGTTTGAGTTGAACTTCCTCTGTGACCTTGAAATGTCGTTCTCAATTTTGTATAACTTCATCCGTCCCTGACCCTGAACCTATCCACCAGATTAGGTAAAAATGGCATTTAAATTGCTAGAGTTATATTACAAACACGTTCATTTCAAAGCCAAAGGTGGCTTTTGCATCTATGTGTGCAACAACCTAGCAATCTCTTGGTCCTGAGCTTACTTATGCTGAATTCTCTATACTCTGACCTCAGCTGCGCTGTTCTGCTCTGACTAAATACATCTGTGCTGTTTACGAATTCACTAATGCTACCGACTATACAATAAAATTAACCTATCAAACTTGTAAAGTGAATCATATTAACCATTATTACCCTCTCTGAAATCACCATATTCGAGGATTTCAACATTTGCCACCATCTTTTAGCTCTCCTCTCCATTCGCTGATCAACTTCGTGAACACGTCAACATCCCTTGTACCCTTAATGACATAGTACAGTATTTGTACTCTCGATCAAAAAGAGATCTTTGTACAGGTGACCGATGTTTTCACAATGAGCTCTGTTGCTTATCACGTTTTTTCTTCAGGATAATATTTCTGAATGAACTATTTACTTCGTATGTTGCATAAAGTTCTTTCCTCCTGTCGTACTGCTTAAATTACTGCCCATTTACAACTATGAGTAGTTACTGGAGAATATTTTCGCACACTTCGTCAACTGTTTCAAATGTAAGACGGAAAGTTGTAAAGATCATTTTTGATCAAGTGTACAACACCCTCCCAGTATCCTTGACCACCTTCGAGAGAGTTCTAAAGTTTTGGCCTGTTTCTTACAACTAAACCTTCTGTTAACTCTGCCAGTTTTTTCTCATCATTGGGCTACTCTCATCACAGTCTTATCTTGGTAACCTATCGTTCCAATAAGGTCTGCAGAATCTCCCAAGTAGTGACATTTATAGCGTTTTTGCGTTGTACCATGGGAGGTCCTCAGGTAGTGCCGTTTTGGCTTTCCTGGGACTGATTGTTACTACCATGACGACAGCCATCCAAGTGTGCTTTGCGTAGTAGTGGTTTTCCTGTCGACCATGGAAGTATGCATTCCTTTCCCTACCCTCGAATCTAGGGGGAAAAAAGCCCTGGTCCAATAGGACTTGATGTAATGCTGTCCATAACAAGGTATTGGATCTGAAGGGTACCAATGCAACTGACCCCCAGAATCACATGTTCTTATGTTTCTGCCTGGAATCGAGCTATCGTCTTAGTAAAAGAAATTTCATTCATTCGAAATGTTTTGAACACTCCAACTCAAATTCTTTCAGTTCTTCTGGCACCTCCCAAACAACTTTATTTCTTCCTCTTTCCCCCTCATTTCTTCTCGAATGGTTTTGTACTTTTTTCCTCTTTGCCAAAAAGCGAACTCTGCCCTGACTTTCTCCTCTCACTCCAGTTTGGACGATTCCGGTGATATTCAGCAACCTTCTGCCCTCTCTGATTTCCTAATTTCTGTAAATATAATTTCCTCAGAAGATAGGCAGTATTTACTGCTTTCACTGGCCTGTGTATTAATAAGATCCATGATCATGATGGGGTCCCTCTTATATTGCTCTAGATCTGTGATTACGTGCTGACGCCCTGTCTAGGAAAACGTTTCACTTGCTTATGTCGAGTTGTACCTTTCCTTCTTTCTGGAAATTAGCCCGTATTCGGCCTGCCCCGAAGAAAAGTGGCCGCTCCCAATCGTCTTACTATCGCCCATTTGCTTTTTGAGTTAATGGGCCTAAACTTTGACTTTGTGCTGTAACTTTTACCTTTGACCGATTGGTCTCAAAATTCAATCACTCCATCTTTTGCTGACCCTTAATACTTGCACCAAGTTTGTTCTAAATCGCAGGAAAACTGTAAAATTTTACCCATTCCCAACCAATTATCTACGACGTTTTCGGACCAGTATCTTTCACGTTTCATACCCAGATAAGACTGAAACCACCGTCGGAAAGAAAAGTGATCAGATATTCCATTTTAGAGCTAGGTCTGTCTCAGTTTTAAAGAACGTTTAGAAATCGGGGCTTTAACAAACAGTCTTTTAATGTTATGATATCATGTTCTCACTATGTTAAGGTTAGTTATGGGTACAGAAAGCTTACGGATTAGGAGAAGATGCTAATATCTTTGTGTCTGGGAGTTACGGGTTTTGTTTGTCAAGGATTACGGACACGTCGGAGCCACCATTATGTAGTCTCTACCAACACTTTCATTACAAGCGAATGAATATTTAGTATAATCTGACGTATGTTGCACATCGTCATGAAGTATGGGCACCAGCTATAAGTATAAAGAGTAGTGTGTAGTGCAGTTCCTCATCATAAGCACAAAAATAATGTTTTATTTCAGGTCCTCTCCTACCAAGCTGCAGCCAAGTAATAACCACTGAAGCAACCATCACCTCACCCGGCTATCCTGCAAATATTCCCAAAGGTAAGTTCTCTAGCCAGTGTATCATAGTGATGATGATGATGATGATGATGATGGCAGTGGAAAAAAAAAAATCCTTTCCATGGGATCGCCGGGATGAGGATACAGTTTGTAAGGAAGAGCCTGGACAGCCATAAACTTGGCTCCCAGGCGTTTTATGACTTTCCCTGCAGCACAACCTTATCTGGTTTATACAGTATTCCCCAAGGGCCCTGGAAGAACAGAGACAAAAAAAAGGTATCTGAGGTGACCTTAAGTTGCTCGACGTCCATTAAACCCTTTTTCGAGAAGACAAGGAGAGTGACCGCTTGATATAAATATAATCCAAAGTTTTAAGCTTCTTGAATTTGATTTGGTCCACAGCTTGGAACAGGAGTCAGATAAAGATATAGGGACGTATTTTAAGCCATGCAGGAGGCTTCAAGCTAATTATTCTGCATGTTACATCTGAACAATCTCCTCTTTGCTATTTTCATCCTTTCTACATATACAGTTATACATTACATCAGTTGCATACAATAGGATACTGGGATATAATGAACAGCATTAAACACTAAGGAAAGGGTGCTATGGAGCCTAAAATACCACTGTGAATACAGCTCACAATCTGAAGCTTAGAGCTGGAAAGATTAAATACAGTCCAAAGGCACAAAGCCGAGGGGTTAATATATTCTGAAGCTTTGAATTGGAAGGGTTAATAAAAAGCCTTTATTAAGCCCTGCATTAAAAGAAAACTCACCTAAACTGAATACGATCGCCTGGAAGTAGCAAAAATATACTAATAAAAAGCATCCAACAGAGACATGGTGCGTGTATACAATTGAGGCGCCCGAGAACCACGTGGCGGAGGTTGTGTTCTGGAGCTTCGAACTTCGGCAGCCGAGTGACTATACTCCCCAACGCTGCTACTCGGCCTTCCTGCAGATCAGGGACAAGGACGACATGTATGATGGTCAGGTGTAAGTACTGCTTTGCCAATACGTTTTATCCCTCTGCCTAGAACATACATTGTTTTAACCCCCCAGTCTGGCGACTTCCACAATAAATTTAAAGCTGCCATATTCAGTTAATTGTTTACTTCAACTTCGCAATTTTCCGTATAGCAGTGAAAAGGGTACTATAAGGAATGCTATGTTTCAGCTTTCTAGCATAAAACATATTGTAAGCAAAATAAACCTGTCTAGTAGTAGTAATAATGTAGTGAAAAATGAAGATGATCTTGGACTGAAATTTAAAAGGTACAGTCACCCCAAAAAGTATCGCGCAGATAAGGCACGATGATATCCGAAATTATCATTATAGCTCAGTAATTTTAGGTAAGATTTATTTGTAATAATTTTGCTATACACATAATAACAATACGGCCTAGAAAATGTCACAAACAAGCCATGTATAGCATCCTTGAGAGGGCAAGTTCATCAGCATGGGGAAAAAATCGTTGTTCAGTTTCCTGTAGCCATAGTCCGGTGTCTCAAATTGCTTCGCATCAAATGTGCACAGATACTTTTTTGTGTGAGTGTACATGAGGACATATCAGAAGGAACGCACCTTTCCTCAGTCTTTGTTTCCCACTGCTTGTGACCGATAGTCATAATTATAATCACAATAAATCCTGGCATCTCGAACTGAGAGAATCTTGATTTTCGAGAACATGTTTGCTGATTATGTGAGTTTTGCTCTCTCTCTCTCTCTCTCTCTCTCTCTCTCTCTAAAACTGTCATCCACAGTCAATCTTCAGCCACCTATGACTTACCGTATTCTTACTGAAGTTTGCCTAGTCATCTCTAAATAAACAAATCTTGATTACAGTTTCTTTTCGTCAACTTCCTTCGGAAGAGAATGTTTTGCAAGTTCTCAGTCCTTGTATTTTTTTAATATCATCCTTTTCACCATAATGACAGCATTTCCATTATAATCCCATCAGCCCGAGAATGTCCTTTTCATTTAATTCTTGATGCTGCAAGGTAAGTTATTCAGTGTATGAGAGTCCAGACAGGTTGGGGGTTACTGAAGGCTGTAGTTCACCCCTTCAGGTAGGAAACTGAAAGTGAATACAACCATTTTTGATAGAGAAAGAATGAATTAAAAAGTACGTCATCACACTGAAAAGTTTAAGCAAAATATCATCAGACGATCGTATTCAGCTCGATTATTGAAGGAGTAGATTAAGGCTGTATTCAACCCTATCCGTTCAAAAACTCTCCCCTAAGCAGAATAATATAGTCGCTTGTCGATAGCAAAAATAGAATATGCCACACTCCAGTAAAGAACACGTAGGATTATTCGGTGATGAAAACCCCTCCCCTCCCGTGTGTTTATGTCTCACGGCTAACGAGTGGTGGCAAATGGCTCGCCTAGTCAGCTTCTAGGCACGGTCGAAAAAGGATGTCCTGCTCTGTCTGATCTGTTGTCTTCATTTACTTTTTTCCTTGAACAGTTAGAATCCGCTAAATGTGTGATAATGTAAGCAGCTGCATCCACATACGGATGATAAAATTAAAAAAAAACTATTTTCTATTTACCAGTTAGATACAGCTGCATCAGTTGCTCACTTAAATATCCAGTTCTGGATGCACAAGTATCTAGACCAATTGTAGGGACAGTAACTTAGTACTCTACGCATCATCACTGGCCGCACAAATACCATGCACATTCATACACCTAACTCACATTTAGAAAGTCCTCTCTTTAAGAGAATAATATGATAAAACTGGCAAACAATTTTACACGGCAACTTGTGCTAACACAGTACCCCTGTCATTATATGACAGTCACACAACACACTATACACATAAAAAATCAACACACAAGCATTACCATACCCTTCTCAACAATATTCTACCTTCAGACATTCCTACACCAGTAATGAAGAAACATCTACATACCACTTCACAAACAGGGTAATACAATATCTCGATAAGCACACTGTACTACAAGCCCGCCTCTCGACATTCACCCGTCTGAGGCATATTTAAATAGAGCTGATCGGTTCCCCTAGCTAGAATTAGCTCAGGATATCATCCAGTCCTCCTAAGTTGCCAGTTTACATCCAGGCTGGGTGAAATCACAAACGATACGTGTTCCTTATGCTGGAGAGGCACACAGAAAATAGCACACATAATGGAGCAGTGCACAGCCTTGCCACACTAAGACGCAGACACATCACCCGTGTAATAAACCTATGGGACGGCCCGACAGGGGCAGTAGCTTACCTGCGGTCGACGGGTCTCCTTGGCCAGATAGACTAGGGTTAAGTAACAGAAACAACTGCTAGGTTACTGTATTCACAGAAAGTAGTCCTTTAGGCAGATAGGGACGCGATATTGCCAGAACAAATACAGTTTGAACCGTTTTCTGTGTTTGTCTTTTCGCTTTATGACGTCTCTACTACCCGTCTGTGCCCTGCCCCATTCCCGTGTTCTAACTGGACTTTGTTGAGCCGTGAGATAACCAAGAGTTTCTGTCAACCGAGGGACCCGCGTCGTGCTGTGGAACCGTCACATGGGTCATGGGTGTGGTGAGCAAAAGGATGGGTAAATGAGTTATAATGTTGGTGTGCAAAATGCCTTGGACAGGATGGTGAAATGGCTACTTTAGGAGTAGTAGTCTGAGTGAAGGCCTGTTTCAAATGATCTTTCACAATGAAGGTGTAGGGAGTAAAGAAATGGGCCTGGAGGGAAAAGGAAATGGGTGGAATAGGCTGGATTTGTGGTCGGGATGGGGAGGGGTCATCAGAGTGAACCCGGTGACAACGGGTGGTGTAAGATTAATTATATTGGAACAGTGACAGATTCTTATCAAGATTCTGTCCAAATAAAGAACATAAGCTCACGTCTGGCATGCTGTAATACTTGCAAAAAGACGTCGCCTTTGTGACAAATGCTTAGATTTTAACTTTTTCTTCTTAGTGAATGTCATGGTGATGTCTTGAGTACATTCTTGCTATTTCCAAACGATATTATTCTGCTCAGACGAAGCTTTCCGAAAAGAAGAGTGTGATAATGCCTTCGTTCACCCCTTCAGAACGACACGTCTATCCTAATTAGAACAAAGTCATCCAGGCTGTATCAAGAATATCTTAAAATCAGAGGTACAGACAGAACCTAACGTACTAGATATTGTCCACTTCTATGCAACGACCCTTGTTGTGTCAATCCAACTGCCAGCTTAGAAATTGTAAGTTAACATCAGACCCAGTGATACAGGGCACACACCGCTCATTCATCAGTGAGACCCAAGTATTATGGATTCGCCTCATAGACCTAACCATCTACTCATATTGCACATATTTTTTCTATAATTTTCCTATTGGTTTTTGAGTGGGATAAGGTTGTAAGTGTGTGCTCTTTTACTAGGCATGCTGTTGATAGCTCTTTCACTTTTGTACTTTCTGCTTCGTAATGGGATCCTAATTCACCCCATGCTTAGTTTGTAAAAATAATACAGATATAATGACGACGACGACGACGACTATGATAAAGATGTTGATGATAGCGATGATGATGATGATGATGATGGTGGTGATAATGATGATGATTTATAGATGCGCCTCACTTAGAATACAGTACCATACAATATATGTCACACACATTTATTGCATACACTTTGCCTGAAGGAGGAAGTCGGTGATGCACTGTTTAACCTACCGAACTCCCAACTGGTAGAACCTGAGTTCGATATTGAGGCCGGTCAGAATCTTAGGATAAAGTATATTTCTGCCTTGTCCACGTTTACCCAGCATTATAACTGGGGATTTAGATGTAAAGCAACCAATGCAGGTATAGAGGAAAATTTGTGCAAATATTGATTGCCTTTCTTTAGTGAATCTCAAGCAGTCGATGGGCGTTAATCTGATCATTCCTTCTGCTTCAGGTTCTGCGGACGGGATATTAAGATCAACCAAAGCTTCGTCGCCAGCAAAAATAAAATGTACCTTTACCTGGATGTGCAGTCTTCTGGTTCGAAGGGGTTCCAGGCTCAAGTGAAATTCTATAACGCCTCCAACCCTCCTGAACCCAGCCCTGGCAGTGCTGGATTGGTGCAAGCAGTTCCATGGTTGATACTTGCACCCTTCCTAGCGCTGCTCCTCTCGTGCTTAGACCTAGCAGCCCTGCCCTGTCCTAGCTATACAAAGTAATATTTTCTCAGCCACATCCGCTCCCACAGCAACCCTCCTCTACCCACCCCCATTCTTATCGCTGCTCCTTTTTTAGTCAGTCCCATTAAATCTTCACAGCAACCTTAATTCGACAGTCCTGAGATAAGGCTATGGTATACCTTGTTTCTGATTTGTCTGTTATTTTTTTAAGGCATCTCAAACTCGATTCACTAAGATCTTCTGCAAGAAATATCCCTTCATATTAACACACACACACACACACACACACACACACACACACACACACACACACACACATTCACCACCTCTCAGTGTCTCTGGTTTCGTTCTCTTGGTACCATCCATGAAAAAATCACATTGTTTCAAAATTTGCTCCTCAGAGATCGGGATGTGTTGCCCCCGTAATTCCTTTACCTGTGTACAGTTAATGACAGTATACAGAGGCCTTATTAGTCCATGTGTGGAATAGGAGTACAGAGGAACGTAAACTGCAACAGACCTATTGGTCCTTTTGAGGCTGTTTGTTACGGGATGTGTTATAACACGTAACTCAAATATTATGTCTGCTAAATACAAGGATAGGAAAGCATGAAAGTTCTCCCCACCTACCAAACGCTCCGGCGGAAGCCGGAAGGAAATAGTGAGAAGGAACACCATGCAGGATAGAAAGGAAATTATATTCTATACTGTTTAACGTGCAAGGGAATCACAGCTAGTCACTTAAGGAACATGTTCCATAGTTACTGGTATGCTTTCCAAGTTCTGAACTATACAACATCTTAATTCATAAATGTATTATTCTGAAGTACAACTGCATAGCTGAGGATTAGAAAACCACTATCTATCTATCTATCTATCTATCTATCTATATATATATATACCTATATATATATATATATATATATATATATATATATATATATATATATATATATATACCTGTATATATATATATATCCGGGCATTTTTTAGAGTTAAGTACTGAATCACAATTAACCACATAAGGAGGCAGCTTGTTCCATATATTTTCAACTCTACTGCAGAAGTGTTTAGCTTTGTGTGAGTAGAAACGCTTACTAATGATTGTACGTCCATTGCCTCAGGTACAGTTGGACTGATTTACTGTGAAGGACTTTTGACAGCCGCATTATCATGTCCCTTGAAGATTTTGTATTCTTGAATAAAATCCCCTCGTAGTCTGCATTTAGGTAAGGAAAACAGTTTCAGCTCTTCTAATTGTTCCTCATAGGGATTATTTTTCAATCCTGGTGTTATATTTGTCACCATTCGCTGTATATTTTCGTTTCTCCGTATCTTTCTTGTGATAATAAAGTGACCAGAATTGGACGCACTGCTCTAAGTGTGGGAGTACTAAGGAATTATACAAGGTGAGGGCGATATTCTCCAATTTATGTTCGAATGTTCTCCCTAAAACCCTAGTAAATTTATTGGTCGTTGTAACTGCCGCTATACTTTGTTAGCTTGGTTTACAAATCACTTCTTATCATAGTGTCTAATTCTCTTTCATGGCTTACACTTTCATGTTGAACATTTTTCATGCTATAAGTGGCCCTCACGTTTTTGCTGCCAGTGGCACCTTACACTTATTACTATTGAAGTCCCTTTGCCATGTCTTGGCCCACTGAAACACTTAATCAAAATCTCACTGAAATGCCTACCTCTGCAATGCAGTGTCTGCTCTGTTACGTATTTTATTAGCACGGCATATTTAAAAAAATATCACGAAATAATCCTTCATCAATACATCATATATATATATATATATATATATATATATATATATAAAGATAGAGTAGATAGAGATAGATATGGATAGGTAGACAGATAGATAGATAGATAGATAGAGAGATATAATAGATGCTTAGGAAACACCTACGTGATTTTTCTTAAATGACGGATTTGATTGAAAGTTTGAGTATATTTGCATTGTATGAATGTAAAATTACAACACAAATACAGCAAGTCCCTCATCAACTTCTTTCGTTTTACCTGAGTTAGCGTGTGGTTAGAATATATACAATGGTTATAATTATAGTGATTATATTCCCGAATAGTACTGATTTTTTTTTTGTCCATGCTTAGGTTACGGGTTAAGCATGCAAATAATTCATATATTCGAACTGTCAATAAAATGTTTTCGAAATCATGAATTATGTGTTAAAACAATCAATCATTAAAAATTATGTGTTAAAACAATCAATCATTAAACAGATTATTTAAGTAAGAGTATTTTGAGAAAAAAATGCTTATCGGAAGCATTGTAAAAATTTGTAAATTTTTGTGTCACTGAACTGCAAAAATTAAGTTTGATGCATCAGCCTGTAAAGTTATACGATATTTACCTTACTTCATCATAATTATTTGAACGGCAATTGATTTCTTTCCTTATACAGAACAATCTGTGTGTAATAAACTGTCAAATTTTCAATTAATTCAGTTTAAATGTTCATAAGAAATAATATGCAGCCGATACTTTAACCCACAATCAAGATTATTTGAACAGCAATTACATTTAGCTCTCTGAGAACATGCTGCCAGATTCAGTAAAGAATAAAAAAAGAAACATGATTAAATGGATGACGAAAAAAATAACGCACCAGACCTTCGACATCCTTTGTCGTCCTAGAATGCACAAGTAGCATATTTGGCGGGAGTCTTTGCCTTGATTCCCAACGAAGCTGATTGTAAATATACAGAAATATCCAGTCAAATGATGAATATGGTAATTATAAGTGAGAGGGAAGAAATAAAGGACGGTTAACTACATATGTTTAATGGCAACAAGCCTCACAAATAATTAAATGGATAATTAAGCCTTTTATATGTGCGATACACCTGGAAGCACTCGCTGCGACAAAAATTTCAAATAATATTACTTGTCACGTGTTTGAGATATTCGTGGATATACATAATTTGCCAGAGTATGAGTATTCTAATGTGTAGTAAGGAACAGAAATCCTAAAGGAATGGACACTAAAAAACCTCATAAGCCCTGGAGAACACATCCCTCTGAGCAGTAGCTTATACACGACTGGAATCTCCATCTTACTGCTTATACCAAAGCTTAGCAATACTCCACCACCAACAAAGATGGCTAAGTAACATGTGGTTCAAAATCTCCTAAACCATTGAAATACAACCGCAAGAAGAGAGGATGGAACAGAGTCTTCAAGTACTTATTTACTGTAAAACTTGGCACTAGGCCAAGAGATGGGAGCCTTGATAAACCTGTCAGAAGCCATGTACGCTTTGATGCGAGGCAGGTCCTGGAAACGCTTGTGATAGTCCTGAAGGTTCTTGGTGTCTTTGAGGATGGTGACCTCGACTATGAGATGCACGTCTAGGATCTCGTACATCAGAAAGTCCACGTAGGTGATCTGTGAGGAAAGTCTTATCAGATAGCAGTTAGCTATAATTTATAAGAGTTATGTGCACTCTCAGCTTGAGTATTGCTCAGCCTTGTGGAATGGTTGTGGAGAGGTTGCATTAAAACAAGACAAAATTCAGAACAAAGCTGTTAAACTTATTATCAACCCTGCCATTACAAATAAACTACCTTCCCTACAAGTAAGAAGGAATGTTGTCTCCCTTGCATTATTTTACAGATATTTTTATGGTAAATGCTCAGACGAAGTTGCGTTCATGGTGCCACCTCTCCATGCCTTCCCTCGTGCTACACGGGCATCTGGTAGCGCTCATGACTGGAATGTCACTCAGCCATATTGCAGAACTTCTGCCTATCAGAATTCTTTCATTCCCCGAACTGCATCTCTTTGGAACTTGCTTCCCCAGAGTTGTTTCCCTCCAAACTTCAACCTACAGCTGTTCAAGTCTAACTGTTACAGATATTTTATGAACAGAGGACACCAGTAATCCGGTGTATGGATTATATTTTTATTCATTTGTTTTTCCTTCCTCTGTTCTGTTAAAAAAAAAAAAAAAATTAACTAGGCAGCTGTGACTCAGTTTCAACCGACTATGTCACCAGCCGATGTCCGGAATGGAAAACTAGACTCTTTCCGATCATGAAAGGGTTAAAGCAATATCTCTCTGAGGCTCTTGTTGCTCAATTTCAGTCGAATAATATTATCTAGCAATAGCTTGAATAGAATATTTGAGTTTTCCGACCATTACAAATATATACTTTCACTCCTGACTAATTTTCTCGCTTTAGCCTTGCTGCATCAGACGATTATCTTCGTTTAGGAGAGGCTTGTCGAACACTCCTAAGCTGAATAAAATCGTCTGTTACGGCACTGAAAGAGTTAACCCCAAGGACATAATTTTAATTATATTCTTGCACCTTCTGGACAATTCATTAGGATTAAGAAAACACATAAGTAGTTAAGCGGCTAATCAAGATGCAACTAATTCCTCTTGTCCCCCAAGTCTCTCCTGATGCTGAATAACATCATCTTGAGTTGGCACAAATTGAGAGAGAGAGAGAGAGAGAGAGAGAGAGAGAGAGAGAGTCACTAAAGTGAGGGGTTAAGGGCTACAGTCTCAACCTAAGAGGCTCTATTTCTTCACTGTCATTCCCTGCACATGGCACGAGAGAGAGAGAGAGAGAGAGAGAGAGAGAGAGAGAGAGAGAGAGAGAGAGAGAGAGAGAGAGAGAGAGAGATTGAAGTGAAGGAGCTAAGGGCGACAGTCTCAACTTAAAAGGCTCCACTCCTTCCCTGTCTTTCCCTGCACATGACACGTTATTTATGCACTTCACGTTGATACAAAGATTTAGGCAATATAAACCCTTCGGTGTAATATACAAAAGTAAGGAAAGGGTGTTAGTCCGCCAAGCTCACAAAGGAGCATTTCAGCATCTCATGCTTATCAGCTTATACTCGTATCTACATTTCTGAAAACTTAGCATATACAGTATATCTACGTAGTTTTCTATTCCCTCAGGTGGTTAATATATAAGAACCAACACTGGAAACATGGTCAGAAATGGGCATCTACTCAGCAACATTAGTTAAACGTGGAGAAACTCGGAATGATGTCGTTGTGTGTGTGTGTGTGTGTGTGTGTGTGTGTGTGTGTGTATTCCAGTTACGGTAGGGTCACTTTATGTAAGTCTCTGAATCAAAAGGTTAGAAAGGAAATTATAATGCGTTATTGGAATTAGAAGTTTTAAAAGACGATTATTAAAGATCAAGGCTTATGTTGATGCATATCGACTAGGCTACAGGAGGGTCATAAGGCTGACTTTTATTGTTATTATTATTATTATTATTATTATTCAGTGGCGTATATAGGTCCGTGGAAAGGGGGGGACCACAGGGGCGAATCCAGAATTATGTTAAGGGGGGGGAGGCGAGCGAAGCGAGCCTCTACAGTTGGGGGGTCTGGGGGGGCGGTGTAAGCCGCCCCAGGAAATTTTTTGGAAATCAAGCACTATTAGGGGCATTTTGAGGCCTCAGGAGGGATACATTGCACTTATCTGATATTCAGTGGCAAAACAATTTAAAGAAGTTTAAGTATCTTGGCTGAAACAAAAATGAGCTGTTTGAAAAATATTTAAATAGGGAATTCTACAGTACCCGGTATGTATAAAAAAAAAAATGGTAGATCATATGCAATTGTTGATTCCTACATTCCTGGAAGCTGCAATGTTCATTTTTATATGAAACATTTAAAAAATTAAACTAAAACTCGCATTAATGACTTAGAGAGAGTACTGTATATGAAACATTGAGCAAATTAAACTATAACTCGCATGAATGAAGTTGAGAGAGAGAGAGAGAGAGAGAGAGAGATTACTAAAGTCGTGTGAAAGTTGATCATTTGAAATCAAGCAGCTTATTATTACGGCTGAATTCATTGATTACTTGTATATGTATTTAGATCTGCAGATATGTAGGCCTACTGGGACAAAAGAGGGGGGGCCATGGCCGTGGCCCCCCCCATATAAGCCACTGTTATTATTATTATTATCTCCTTAATCTCACCCCTCTTAACAGTCCATGACACATTACATCGAGTTTATAGTCCAGATTCCTACTTCAGTTCTAGGGAAATGATGCTAGAGGAAACTTATTTACAGCAAGGATCTCTGTTCTCACCTTATCTCCCAAGAGCCAGGTCTTGTCCCCTAGAAAATCCGAGAAGAGCTTGAGGATGGCAGGCACATTCTCCAGATACGTCTCCCTTTCGGTGTCCTGTTGGTTGGGTAACGATTAGCAAGGTTGGGTTACGTTAGGTACTGTTCAAAAGTACGGCGGCATTTCTCTGCTGACTGTGGCAATAGAAGGTGTTACTTAATCACATTTCTGTTACAACAATGTTAGGAGGAAGGATGCTCTCTAACGTCTGAGAAGAAATGCCAAACATGGAAGACAAGACATAAAGTTGTCAGGGGATTGTTGCTGAACTTCTGGTGCGGTGGTAGTGGCTAAGCGACGTTTGGTAAAGGCTTTATAACTGGAGGATGTGGATGCAAGTCTGGTTCATATGAAGGAAGGTAGGAAACTTCACGAGATAGATTTCTCTCTCTCTCTCTCAGAAAGAGAAAGAGAGAGAGAGAGAGAATAGATTAAAAAAAAAATATGGGTTCATATTTTACACAAAGCATTATGATGATGGAAACTGCAAGATGCCTGTTGTTCCTATCCCACGTGAGTTGCCCTCCTTTCATTGTGAATCACTACTTCGCAACCACATGACATCTCCCTTATGCCTAGCAAGTATCGTTGTTATATGCACATTCATTCTGAGGCTAATAAATTTTTCCTGAACTTTTCGAGCTGTATTTATCATTAAAGATATCATCCATCCTTTCCTGCGCGATACTTTATTTTTGTATTATAAGTGCACAGTGCTACATATAAACCCGAGACAGCGTCGGCGTGTGTAATGGAGGTTTAGCAGTTCGTACACTTCACACCATTACAGTATTACTGTGTTTGTTGGTGGTAGGAAAGTCCCATTTTTCCGAAGCCAAATCACGTATTATTACACCATTTGAATTTTTTCAACTATTCCCACCGTTGCAAGACTGATCAAGAAATTTCTTAACCGATCATGTCACAAGCAGCTGCATGAAAACTGATAATGATCGGTTTCTCTCCTCTCACTTCTTGTTGGTTAACAGTCAGATAGGTGGAGCAAAGACGTATGTAAATACTGTAGCTTATACCGTAAAGGAAAATTAAGCACACTACTATCTACATTATTTATCATGGTGAAATTGCTCAAAAATTAATCTCTGTCACTAATCTGCCCGTTTACTGGGATCCTATGTTTCTGGGTTATGCTATTTCACATTCTTCATACAAGGGAACATGTCGAGCCTTCCCAGCAACAGGTTTTACTACTTGTAGTGAATATCAATTTCTTTATTGTTTTATATGCTATAATCATAGTTGAGAGCAATATATGGGTTCTTAATTTCCACATGCATGATCATTTAATGTTAGTTGGTGCAACAGTATGGAGTAATATCGGTAGTCCTCCAATCCTCTTGGCTTTCCATATGTACCTGATGAACAAAAATCGTAGTTTCATTTTCAGTTTAAAGTGTATACATCAGCATATAACAATATATAGGCAAAAAATTCCCATCA
The DNA here is from genome assembly GCF_032717465.1 of Coenobita brevimanus. Lineage (NCBI taxonomy): Eukaryota > Metazoa > Arthropoda > Malacostraca > Decapoda > Coenobitidae > Coenobita > Coenobita brevimanus. The sequence goes on along the minus strand of NC_137057.1, from coordinate 23,288,242 downwards.
ACGTTATTACCGCTTGTCAAATTAAGATGAAATTAATTTTGTAATATAAGAGTCTTACTCCGTTTGTACATCGTGGTCTGTTTTTATGTTGTGAGGGTACAAAATAGCCGTCTTCCCACCAATGGCCACTGCGCGAGTCGGCTGATGCTCACTGATCAATACAGGATATATAATTATATAGGTAGCAACAATTCAACAGACTGGTTACGATAGGTTACATTCATGGCGAAACTGTGATCACTCATATGGTGGCAGAAAAATGGATCAAGTCACACAGTCCCTACCAGACTGCAGCCCACAACCATGGAATCAACACCCCATGTCCCTATTTTCGATCCAACTACAAACAGGGAGGGATACTAACATAGGTGTTGTAGATGAGGTCGGTGAAGCCCCTACGTAAATCCCGGATTTGGTTCTCCACCACATCCAGTTGTAGCTTCTCCTCTTCAGTGCTCCCGTCCATGCCATGCTTGCGAGCCAAGTGACGCAAGATGGCGTTGCAGTGTGTCACCTTCACCGGCCCGTCGATGTAGTACGGCAGCTGAAGGAGAAAAAGGGCCAGAGTTACAGCATGCACAAGTCATGAACCTCTTATCCTAATTCCCTACATCAATATTCAGCATTTGCAAATCTTTTCCAGTGAAGAGGTCAGTGAAGGATAAATTTAATTAACGGCTATTTCAGTGAAGCTCATCTAAGGTGAGTAAACTCGTCTGGAGATAAGAGTAATATATAAAAAAATGTCACTTTAGTGAAGAAGGTTAACTAATTTATCGCTACAGCCAGAGGTTTTTATTCAGCTTTTGGCTTCTTTCACCCAAAATCTACATATAACAAGCCAGTCTACTTTCGGCTTGAATTTGATCGGAGCCCCTCATGATGTCACGACGCCTTCGAATGCTGATTCGTTCATTGCGTTTTCCTCTCCTATAGAGAGGGCCGGGCCTTGTAATAGCCCAGTCGGAGCTTGTGTCTGAAGATGTAGGTGGGCTTGATTGACTTAATGAGGGGGCAGTTATCACGGAGTGATTCTGTGCTTTTTTTTTTTTTTTTTTTTTTTTTTTTAGTGAATATAGGTCACCGGCATGTCCTGCGCCTGCACACGACGATGTGCGAAAACCTCCCCACATGCAGGCACAAACGCGCAGGTGACAGTAGGGGAGGAGGAAGGGGGGGGGGAGAGGATTAACGGTGTGAGTGACGTTAGGGAGGGGGAGGGAAGCGATGAACTGTATCTATCAGGGTGGAGTGGGGCGTGGTGGAAAGGACAGTAGAGACTGTCAGTCTGAGATTTGCTTCCATAGTAGGACTCGCGCACGTTTGCGGCTGTGGTGTGGCCCGCACCTGTGTACAGTGTTGCCACGTTTTCTATACCGTTATCTCTCTCTCTCTCTCTCTCCTGGCGGGAAATGTGAGCCACCCTGAGTACTTTTGATTCTTTTATAAGTTATTTATAATTGTGCTTTCATTTGTTAATTTGGTTTTGTTATATTTAGTGATGCCGACAATGCATTCAATGCATGCCCCTCTCCTGCCTCTCTCTCTCTCTCTCTCTCTCTGTAGGGAAGCTATCTGTCAAGGCCACCAACTGGGTGTGGAAGTATTGCCGCTCGCGAGTGAATAATGTTTTTTTTTTTTTTTACTTCGGTATTGGCATATGCCTACTATTTTGTCCTACATATTAGCTTATGATTATAAATGTGATTATTCCTCGCCCTTAAAATTATGGTAAAAGCCAGTAAATGTGAGCATTTTTCCCAAGCAACACCTGTACAAGCTATGGTTGGGTATACGGAGGGGTACGTACTTTATTTTAGGCCAGACGGGGTGTGTAAGTGTTGCCACTCACAAGAATTACATGAATTATTTCTTTTACTTTGGATATTGGCATATTTCTTCTTTTTTCAGGCTCATTATCTTATATCCATAACTGTGATATTATTACCCACCCTAAAACTATGCTAAAAACCATTAAAAGTGACTACAATATCTTTTAGCAACACTGTACAATATGTATGCCATGTTTCTGTGTTACTGTATAAATATTTTATGCATAATAAGATTACTGTTGATTCATCCATCAAAATACACAAGTGTAAGTTTTATTCATCTGAATTTATCGAATTTGTGATGCCTTGTACATAAATAGCTTCCGTTTCACATCGCAAGTTGGGGAAACGTGGCACCATTGTACACAGGTGCGGGCCACACCACAGCCGCAAACGGGCTCGAGTCCGACTATAGTTGGGGAGTTATATTTACACGTGGCATATCTGGGTTGTGGGGGATGGTGGATCTATGAAGCTTGTTAGTGGCAGGACAGCTGAGGATGTAGTGGAGGAGCGGGAAGGAGGTGTTAGTACTGCAGTGATCGCATTCAATTGGGGTGTCGTCTCCTTGTATTTGTGCAAAGTTTTTGTAGCCCAGTCTGAGTCGCCTCAGTTGTTTAAGGGTTTTACTGTTTATATCATGAGCAGCGGGAAGGGGCTTATAGTTGGTGGTGTTGGCATACCAGACGGCAGAGGGGGATCCCGCTGAAACTTGTTCTTCATGTTCCCTTTTATTGAGGGCGGCTGCCTGGGTCTTGATGGAGATTTTAGTTTGGCTGAAGCTCATGGGTATGTCAACTTGTACGAAGGGATATTCTGTAGCGATTTTAGCGAGTTGGTCTGCCTGTTCGTTGCCCGCAATACCAACATGACTCGGTACCCAATGTATTGTTATTGTGCCTCCAGCATTGCGGATTTCTTGGGCTGTAGCTAGTATATCAGTGATTAAGTGGATGTTGTCTGTGTGCATCTGTTTTTTTAATGTTTGTATGGCGCTAACCGAGTCAGTGTGGATGATGATGTTAGAGTTGGGATTGATTTCGAGGGCATCATCCATTGCTGTTAGAATTGCTACAAGTTCTGATTGAAGGGTTGAGGCTCCGTCTGTGATTCTTAAACCGTACGGGTGTTCGCGGTTTATAACTGCCGCTCCTGCTTTTCCCTCATTAACTGAGCCATCTGTGTAGTAGGTGACAGAGGTTGGGGTTGTAAGGGAGGCGATTCGCCTAAGGCTCTCTTGTCTTAATTGTTGAGTGGGAGTTGAGGCTTTGGGTGGAGAACTGGCGATAATGAGTCTAAATAGGGGGGGGCTCCAGGGTGGGAGAGGGTGATATGCCTCGCTAGGCCTGTCTGGGGGGAGGTTTAGGAGGGGAGTAATGTTGTATTTATGGATGGCTTTGGCAGCGCAATGACTCCAACTGTTTGTGAGTAGGTCGGGGTGCAGGTTAGCTGCTGCCATCAGTCTTGTAAGAATGGGGAGGGTAGAACCTTTGTGAGCTAATTTGACTGTTAAGTTAGCTACCCTTGCCTGAATTCTTAGGTGTAAGGACTCCATGTTACATTCCATTCATAAGTTACAGAGGCGGGTCCACATGGGGGAACCCGTCATTGTCCTAAGAGCCTCATTTTGAATGACTTCTAATTTATTTACTAGGTTTGGAGAGATGGAAGGTAGTGCTGGGGCTGCGTAGTCCACTATTGAGCGTATGGCTTGTATATAGAATAGACGCAGTACTTTATAAGATGCTCCTTCCCCCTTTCTTGCTATGGACCAGAGAGCATTGAGTCTGAGTTTAGTGATATCCCTGAGGTGTTGAATTTCTTTATTAAAGGTTAGGCTTTTGTCAAAATAAACTCCCAGGTATTTGTGAGTGTTAACATAGTCAATGGGGAATGTACCTAGGAGAAGCTGGCTTGGTGGTGTAGGGATTCTAATAGGGAGAGCCTTGGTTTTCCGTGGGTTGATTTTTAGTCCCAGGTCTCTGCACTTATTGTGTAGGGTGTCAAGTGCTTTTTGCGCTCTTTGTGCATAGTGTCCCCCATAAACTACCAGGGTAAGATCATCAGCGTAACATAGGAGACGGGTCCCCTGCCCCAGGTTAAGGTGTAGGAGGCATTCTACAAGGGTGTTGAACAAAGTCGGGCTGATGATGCTACCCTGGGGAGTTCCATTGATATGCTGGTGCGCTTCCGACAGGTGTCCTTGAAAGCGCACTTTTGCTTTTCGACCTGAGAAAAAGTCCTCCAGCCAGCGCATGAGATGACCCTTAACACCCTTGTTTGTAAGGGTGGCGAGGATAGCCTCAGGGCATGCCAGCTCAAAGGCTTTTTCTAGCTCTATGAAAATTGCTAGGCCTTTGCCTCCTCTCAGCTCAGAGATAAAAGAGCTAAGGCACTCCGCCGTGCCTTTTCCTTTTCTGAATGCAAAGAGGTGACTGTGTGGGGGGGGAGAGACCCAGTTTAGGCGGCGTTTGACAAGTCTTTCGGCGGTTTTAATCAAACAACTGAGGAGGGAAATTGGCCTGAAAGTCTGAGGATCAAGGGGTTTGGGGATGGGGTGTATTATTGCCTCTTTCCATTGTGTGGGAAGCCTTCCCAGTCTCCATGAATGATTTAGGAGGTCAAGTATGGCGTTTCTTGCAATGATGCCTGTGTGATTAATCATTGAATACGTGATGCCGTCGGGTCCAGGGGCTGTATCTGAACTGGTTTTTAGGGTGTGGTTTAGTTCTTCAAGGGTGAAATAGTGGTCGGAGGGGGATGGGGAGTTTTTGCTCTCTGTAATTTGTTGGGTTCTTGTTAGGTGTAGGATGTCTTGCTGGTTTCTTGTTAGTGTTGGGAGTTGGGCTGGGGATGTTCTTGATGCGAAAGTTGCTGCAAGTCTTTCGGCTTCCCCATGAGGGTCTGGGTGGGTTGGAGGGCGGGGAGGGCGGGGGTCGTAAACTGATCTTAGTTTTTTCCATATGTTGCTGGTAGATGAATGGGCGTCTAGTGTTTTGCACCACTCTAGCCAGCTTTGTTCTTTTATAGAGTTCTTTTCAGCGGTTGTATGTCTTATAACAGACTGTAGGTAGCTTCTGCTTTCAGGAGTTGGGTTTGCTCTATGAATTTTTTCAGCTCTATTTAGTCTCTTATTTAGCTCCATGACCCTGTCATTGTAATACCAATGGTCCTTGTGATGTTTTATAAGGGGGGTGGTGGTTGGAATGGCTTGCTCAGCTGCGGCGTGGAAGGCATTTGTAAGCATAGAAGTGTGATCTTCTAGGTTGGTAGGGGGGTCAAAGGAGCATAGATCTTCTAAGATAGTGGTGAACCGGGGCCAGTCTGCCTTCTTTGTGTTCCATTTTGGGGCGGAGTCTGGGGGTTTGGGTAGTTTGGCTAGATTAATAGAACATATGATGGCGTGGTGGTCTGAGGTGAGGGTAGGGTGAATTTCCCATTTGGTGAGGTTTGCTATATTTTCAGTGATGAATGATAAATCGAGTCTGCCCCCTCTTAAATGGGTGGGTGTTTGGGGGTTGTTGAGTAACGTGATCTCTGGTGTGTTGTCTAGTACCGCTGCAATGTGGCGGCCTGTTTGGTTTGTTGTTCTGGACCCGAGGCGAGGGTGGTGGGCATTAAGATCGCCTCCTAGAAATATGTGGTCTGTTGCGGTGGTGGCGAGCACTTCGTCAAGATTTAGTGTTGCATTGTGGGGGCGGTAAGCATTGTAGATGTGCAGTTGAGTGTTTGCAAGGGTAATGGCGCAGCCCTGAAATTCCACGTCTTCCCCACAATGAGGCAAAGGGAGTATAGGTTTGGCGGGTATGTGGTTTTTAACTAAGATGGTGGAACCGCGAGGACCTCTTGGGGAGTAAGGGAGGTTGAATGAGGTGAAGCCTCTGAGTTTTAGTGGTTTACAGGCAGGGGTGAGGGTCTCCTGAAGAAGGAAGATGTCTATTTGGTCTGTGTGCGCAGCCTCCTCTAGCAGAGAGCGTTTGTTGGATGCTCCCTGTATGTTCCATTGTAATATTTTGATGTGAGGGGGGTTGGGGGGTGACGGGGGGTTGGGTGGGTGGGTGTTGGAGTGTTTATGTGTCTGAGTCTGTCCATGTTAGTGTTAGCATTTCTGAGTCTGATGTTGTTTGTGAGGGTAGGGTGCGTCTTGTTAGTGGGGAGCGTGAGTGTGAGCTGTTGTTTCTGTTGTCTGTGTTTTTAGTGTCACGTGTAGGTGTATGTGTGTGTTGTTTATGGTGTGATCTGACTGGGGATGGAGAGGGGGATGTGTGTGATGTGCGTGTAGTGTTGGAGTTCTTGCGAGAGTCGGGTACGCGACGGCTTTTTGATCTTGAGCGGTGCCGCACGTCTGAGTGTGTCATGGTGCAGTGGTGTATTGTATTGCTGTTGTGTAAGTGGCGTGTCATGTGCAGTGTGTCGTTCTGTGGAGTGTGTGTTAGTGGTTATTGAGTTTTCTGGCAGTGTTGGTGTGGGTGAGGGGGGGGTGTTGCAGGGACTCGGTGTGGGTGTCGGGGGTTGTGGAGTGATTGTGGAAGGTTGCAATGGCGTTGTTGAAGATTTTGTTTATTTCTGGGGCTGGCACAGGTATTCCCATGAGGTTGGAGAAGAGTGAAGAGTGATGTTGAATGTGATTTTGAGCAGGTCGTCACTACTGAAGGTGGTTGGTTGTGGGGGCTGGGTGGAGGTTGTCGGGTGTGTTTGGGTTTGGGCTGAGGCGGAGGTTTGGGTGCAGGCATGTTTGAGTGAGGGTGGAAGTGGTGATGGTGGTGGGTTGGAGGTAGTGGTGGGGGGTTGTGTGGGGGGGGCTCGGTGATTGCTGGAGGCGTTGGAGGAATTTCTGTGTGGGGTTGGCAGATGTGGGAAGTTATCTGATGTGAGGGGTTGTGGGTTGGAGACTCTGTTTTGCTGCCCCCATTGGAATGTACCTAGAGGGGCGGGTGTGAAGTTTTGTTTGACCTGAGGACTGGGTTGGTTTTTGTGAAAGCTCTTTTGAATTATGGCTTTCCTTACTGGACAAGATTTGTTCCATGCATGATGTTGTCCATGGCAATTTGGGCATTTTGCTTGTACCGATTGTTTGGCCTTAAATTTGTCAAGGCAATTCTGAGTTGGGTGGCGGCCGCTGCAAAGAGCGGATGTTGGTGGGCGGTGACATGTGGACTGGTGGTGTCCATATCGCTGACAGGTGAAGCAGCGTAATGGCTCGGGGGTGTAGGGGCGGAGGTCATAATTGCCCCATGTTTTGAGGTTCAGAGAGTCTGGGACAGGGCCGCGGAGGGTGATTAGAACCTGTCTTGTAGGCTCACCTTTAACATCACACCTCTTTGCTTCTTCTACTTGATGGTGACGCAGAATTGCCTCTAAGGGGAAGTTAAGGGGATAGTGTTGTACAACTAATTTCTTGGTGGAAAGGTTGGGGTCCAATTTCTGAAGCTGAACAGTCTTGCCCTCAATGGTGTTGATGTTTTCTAGTATATCAAGGGACTCGTTGTTTAGAGGGACAATGATGGAATTAAGAGCTTTAGTGGCTACCATTTTGAACTGGAGTGAAGGGAAGGAGTTTTCGATGGCTGTGACTACATCGTATGTGTTCGGGAAATTGTCTTGTTTGGGGATGAGAAATGCTGGGAGTTTGGGTTGGGGGGGAGGAGAGGTTGGCGATTGGTTGTTAGGTTGTTGGGGGGGAGGGTTGGTAGGGTTCTGAGGGTTTTTTTTTGTTCTGGAAGGAGGTGAAAAGGGTGCGAAAGGGAGAGTCTGGGAAGGAAGAACGAGTAAAATCAGAGGATGGAAGGATGTTAATTGAGATGGATGCAGTAAGGAAGAGATGGGCAGAGTATTTTGAAAGATTGTTAAATGTAGAGGAGGAAAGGGTGGCTGAGATTGTGGCGGATGGAAGGGTGCAAGGAATAAATGTGTTGGGAAAGTTGAATGATTCTTTGATCACGAAGGAGGAAGTGGAGAAGGCAGTAAAGGAGATGAAAACAGGAAAAGCTGCAGGTATGGGTGGGTGTGCTGTGGAATGCCTGAAGGGTGGTGGAGTGACTATTGTTGACTGGTTAGTAAGATTGTTGAATGTGTGCTTTGAGAAAGGTATGGTGCCAATTGACTGGGCAAGTGCTTGTGTGGTCCCGTTGTATAAAGGCAAGGGTGATAAGTATGAATGTACTAGCTTTAGGGGTATAAGTTTGTTGAGTGTTGTAGGTAAGGTGTATGGTAGAGTGTTAATTATGAGAGTTAGAGAGGGTACAGAGGGAGTGATTAGTGATGAGCAGTGTGGCTTTAGGAAAGGGAGGGGATGCGTTGATCAGGTGTTTGCTGTGAGACAAGTGTGTGAAAAGTATTTAGCGAAAGGCAAGGATGTGTTTTGGGCATTTATGGATTTAGAGAAAGCGTATGATAGAATTGATAGGGAGGCTTTGTGGACTGTTTTAAGATTGTATGGACTTGATGGTAGGTTACTAAAAGGGGTGAAAAGTTTTTATGTAAATAGTAGAGCGTGTGTAAGAGTGGGAAATGCTGTGAGTGATTGGTTTCCCGTGAGAGTGGGGCTGCGACAGGGATGTGTGATGTCGCCTTGGTTGTTTAATATTTACATGGATGGTGTTGTAAGGGAGGTGAATGCAAGAGTTTTAGGTGGTCTGAGTCTGGTAAATGTTGATGGAGGAGAGTGGAATCTGAAGCAGCTGCTGTTTGCAGATGATACTGCACTGGTGACTGATTCAGAGGAGAGATTGAGACAGTTGGTAGAGGAGTTTGGAAGGGTGTGTGAAAGGAGGAAATTGAAAGTAAATGAGAATAAGAGTAAAGTGATGAAGTGTACGAGGTTGATAGATGGTAGGGGGATGAATATAGTTTTGAATGGTGAGTTGCTTGAGGAGGTAGATTGTTTTAAATATCTAGGGTCACATGTTGCTGTGGATGGAAGAATAGATGCAGAAGTGAAGTTTAGAATAAATGAAGTAGGAAAGGTGCTGGGAGGAATGAAAAAAGTGTTTAAATGTCGTTCGCTTAGAATGGATGTAAAGAGAAGGCTGTATGAGGGTGTTGTGGTACCGACTGCATTATATGGGGCTGAAACATGGAATATGGGTGTAGCAGAGAGGAAAAGTTTGAATGTAATGGAGATGAGATGTCTGAGGAGTATGTGTGGAGTGACGCGTATGGATCGGGTGCGAAATGATGAAGTGCGAAGGAGAACTGGAGTTATTCGGGAGATGGCTGGCAGAGTTGAGCAGAGGGTGTTGCAATGGTTTGGGCATATGGAGAGAATGGATAATGAGCGATTGGTGAAAAAGATAACTAGATCTGATGTGAGAGGTGTAAGGCTGAGAGGAAGACCACGAATAGGATGGATGGACAGTGTGAAGAGAGCGCTGGATGCGAGAGGGATGTCTGTTGAGCAAGGAAGAGTGGCTGTGCGTGACAGAAATAAATGGAGAGAAATTGTGAATGAATAAGTGATGACGCAGCCCTGAGGGGATATTCTCCCGCATTTGGTCTGATCAGCTAGTCAGGTCAGGTGCGGGTAAGGGGATGGGTCTGTTATGATGTGGCAGGGGTAAACCAGTTCTGCTGTCGGGCCCTGCTGCGGATGTCACTGATTGCATTGCCCAGTTGACCCTTGTGCGGTGTGGTGCAGTGAGGATCTGTCCGTTCTCCCCTTTGGAGCTAAGATGCGAATGAATGTGTTTGAATGGATGAGTAAATGGAGAGTGAGTCGTCCTGTCTCGGCTACCTCCCTTTCCTTGGGGGAAGCAGCCTAGGTATATAGATAGATAGATTATTTTGCACGAGGGTGAATCCGTCATCAGGGTCGTGTGAGGAAGTGGCTGTGTCGTTTTCTTGCTGGTTGTCATGGTAGGTGGGGGGGTCGCAGTCGGTGGGTTGGTTGATGGCAGAGGGGAATATGTCGTCGTCAGTCTCCATGCTGTTGTTGGATGAGTGGTGGAGGTCTTTGGTGTAGTCTGGGCCGATGAGTCTGGCTTTTTTGACGGAGGTGGTAGGAGATTCTTCTGTTTCCAGGGCTCGCTTTCTGGCGTCTGAGTGTCCCAGGCTGGTTGCTCGGTTTTTGGTGGCAGGCCTAGAGTCTAGGGAGTTTTGAGGCATCGGCAGATTCTTGGTAGAGGAGGTGTCTTTAGGGTTCTGAGAAACTGGCGGGTTTTTGGTAGAGGGGGTGGAGTTACGGTCCGCCATCTTGGCGGCCGTCACGCTCACAGTCACACACGCAATCACACTACCTTTCACACAGACATGAGAAGGAGCCTACCTACAGTGGTGGTTACTATCCCCCTGCTAGCGGAGGTCGTGATAGCCCTGCCACTGCCCCTGAAAGAGTCTTGCCTAACGCCCTAACAAGTTTTTGACCCACCCCAGTGGCTTCCTTTAACCACCCCTGCCTAAGGGGCTCCCTCGTGTATCTGGCCTGCGCCAGAAAACCTCAGGATTCGGCGTCGTACCACCACTTGGTGACACTAGGGTCGAAAGGAAGAATAGTAGAAGGGGGGTGCAACCCACGAGAGGGCGGGTGCACACAAGTGTGTGCACCCCGGTACACAGTCGTGGGGCGATTGGCAGTGGCTGAGATGGTACCAGCGTGGACTGCAATGGAGGCAGCGGCACAACACAATGCGTAATGGCGAAGGTTGTGGGTGAGCGCCGAGAGGATACTACTCGCAGAGCGCAGAGCAGGTCTGTGTGTGTGTCGCCTCGGGCGTGGTGTGTTGTGTGTCGAATGCTGAGCTCGTTACAGTGGTTTTAGTCAGTCTTCACTGAGGCAGTGTAGGTTGCACATATCCCTATAACCTAACACTTCCGGGACTGTTGGTAATATTTATACAAATTTTGAGTTAAGAGTGGTATACTTACAGTTAGTAATGAAAAACAGTGTGGTAGGTTTATACAAAATAAGAAAAAAAAAAAATTAGCTAGAGTTTTCGGGTCGCATTCATATACAAGTTCCCCCTTTAATCGTTTTCTGTGATATAAGAGCCAGGCTTTGATAACACAGAAAACAAAGGGGCATCGTGATGTCACATATAAGCCCCGCCTTCCTGCACGCAGACTGACTTGGTATATGAGGAGTCTCGTGGACAAGGGGCGAATGCGCCACCCCCATCAAAAATGAGTTATGCATGTTTTCCAATAGATGGAAGCACTGAAAATCTCGTGGTGAAGAGCGTTTTCCGATTCCGACCCATGTGGGTTCAGAATTCTAGGTTCAATCTCCCTTGTTTTGCACAGGTGGAGGGGAGGAGGAGGAGGGTGGGGAGGGTCTGTGATTTCAGAGCTGTAGGGGCGAATGTCGGCACGCGCCCAGCCAATGGGCGAGCGGCTCCCTCTGTCAGAGTTAAAGGGCCGCCTCTCAGCCAATCAGACGCGCGCTAGCACCCCCGCTAGTCATCCTGCCAAGCACCTGAGTGAAGCCTGGCTTTGTTTACACTCCGATGACGTCCTCAACTACTAACCATTAGGTCCCCCCCCTCTTCATCTTGGTGTGTGGTTGGAGTTGTAAATAGTTGGTGAGTATTATAACTTCATTGTGTCAGTCATTAACAATATAATGGTTATCATACACACAATAAAACAACCTGTTGCCGATAAGATGAAAATATTTAATTAATAATTATAGGAAAAATATTAATTATGGGAATTTGTGGCTGAAAATTTCACAGTATCTTAGTTTCATTTACATCTAATACAGGAATGAATTTCAAGTTGATTGAACGATAATTATTATATGCTGAAAAAACACCATCGCGTGTTTTACTGTGTGTGCGTGTGTGTGTGTGTGTGTTTTCATTTTTTTCTGCAAAATAAATTTCCCTCTTCCAGAGGATTCTAATGATATATAATAACATGCTATTCTATAATATTCTATGTCTGCCACCTATTCCTGAACTTTAAACGCTCATAACAAAAAAAAAAGAAATGGCGCATTCGCCCCTTGTCCACGAGACGCCTCATATTTATACTTTGCTTTCACCGTCTCGTCACTGTAGGATGGAATAAAAGTTACGATTTATGCCTGGCTACTGCACGTGCCATATCAGTAAATAAGCAACATATGATGAGTCCCAATCATTCCAAAGAACAGTGGTTCTTAACCGGGGGGAGGCACTCCCCGAGGGGAACGTGAGGGGCACCATGACCTAGATTCCTAGAAGAAAAATGGAGACTCAGCTGAACATTGAACAAAGAAGGGGGGGGGGGTTGCAAGGTATCATGTGGTGGTCCTGGCTAGGTGGGTGGGGTGACCAGGTGGGAGTGGGTAGGATGGGTGAACAGACGGGGTAGATGGAGCGGATGGGAGTTGTGGGTGGGAGTGGGGATGGGTGAAGTGGGTGGGTTGAATGGGTGGGGTGGGGTGGACAGATGGAATGAGGTTGATAAGAGGGGGAGATGTGGGTGGGTGGGGTAAGTGAAGTGGGTGGGGTGGGTAGCTGCTATGCGACAGGTGGCGGAGTGGATTGGGAGGGTGGGTGAACAGGGTGGGGTGGTCAGGTGGGTTGAGCAAACAGGTGTGGTAGGTGGACTTTTAGGGTGGGTGGGTGGATGTATGTGGAGTCCTGGAAGACAATTCAGGATAGTCTTCCTAAACTGGGTGAGTGGGTAGGTAGGCTATATTAAGTAGGCAGGTTGGTGAATAGGGGAAAGTGTCACCATTAGGGAATGAGTCAATAGTGTAAAAAGGTCCATAGTTGGAACAGTTCCATGTAAGATAATGGGTCCATGAGGGATACGTCCTTGAGAGAAATGGGGCCAATTCGAAGCATAAGTTCAATGCGGAAAAAAGGCCCTCTTTAGAAAATAGGTCCATTTGGGCATTTGGTGTGTCAACACAGGGAGAAAATTAGTCCACATATAAAACTAGGTCAAAGAGGAAACATAGGTCCATTGAGGAAATAGGTCCAAGGGAAAACAAATTCCTAGAGACACTAGGTCCTTGGATGGGAAATAGATCCATGAGGGTATAATGGATCAATATAGAAAGTTAGGTCCAAAAGAGTAAATAGGTCGACTGGGATAATAGATTAATGGAGATAACAGTCTTAGGAGAAAAATGAGTTCATAGGGAAACAACAAACCTGGGGGGTAACAAAGGTCCATGGGAGATATAGTCAGTAGGAGAAAGTAGGTTCGTGCCGAAAATCAGTCTAATGGAAAATATAGCCAAGGAGAAATATAAGCTTGAATGTGGAAAACTGCTTCCATGGAAATAATGTGTTAATGGGAGAAATGAGTCCAAGGAGAGAAGTGGATCCATGTAGGAAAATGGGTTCATGGGATGAAAAGTCATGGAGGACAATAGTTGGGTGAAGAGATGAGATTTAGAGGGTGTGGCCGAAGAAGGGATTACCTATAGTTAATATTAAAATATGATTTTCATTCCTCTTACTAAATTCTATATGAAAATGTATGAGTTATAGTGGTGGAGTAAAAGGATGGGGGGGGGGGGACGTCTTCGTCAACTCCAAAACGGGACAAGACGACCCTACAAGAGAAAAGAGCAACAGTCATAGGATATGACCCGTAACAGTAGAATTTCCATATCCAATTCCAGTGGTACTGTTGGATAATCAAGGACGAAAGGAAGTAAAGTTTGTCCAGAGCATAGTTAACGGGCAAATGTGCAGATATGCTACAAATGCTGACAAAAACATGAAAATGTATAGATTACTGGTACCTAAATTATGACAGAGACGTTTTGACCCCCAAAAGCAAACGTTTCAAGATCAATGGCAGTCAAGGTATAATTTTCAGGTGATGAAAAACAGCCATAGAATAATTTTTCGATGCTCTTGGAAAACTGTTTTTTGTGTCAAAATTATCTTTCTAATAAGGCCGAGTCACACGTTGTCATCCGAAATCTAGCGACTCATCACAAGTACAGGGGGTCATAATATCACCCAAGTGGCCTCTAGATCCACTTAATTCATAAACCGGTACAAGTCATTGATTATTAAGTGTGACCAGCCTAATGATTCGCCACGATAAGACAGTTTTTGTTTATACTGTTACTCGTAACCAGAATAGGTCCGTGAACTTGACTACGGATTAAACTATTGTTGTTTTGCGTTGTTACCGAAACCATGTGTTGGGTGAGATATGAACATAGGATCATGCAGGCAATGAAAGGGACTCATGTTTACATTTGATCATACGCTGACCAAGTATATTATACGCGGTAATATTGAAAATCAATCGGAATCGTTATAAAGCTGACAATCTTAGAACGGCAACTGCTGAATTTTTTTTTTTTTTTTTTTTTTTTTAAGGGTGCAAGGATCAGTAGAAGTGAAGGAATACTGATGATATGTATAATCCCTCCGGCTCGAAAATCTCTCATAGAAGGCATAAAATAGTGTAAATACAGCAAGCATAAAACAAATGAAACATAATCAGACTAAAGGGGTTATGTTCAAGAAAATTTGTGAATACGGCGCCAGACACTTACACGGGTCAGTGGCAGCGGAGAGTGTGTTCAACAGGGAGCCAGACAGACAGTTTAAGGCAGTTTGCAGAAGGGATGTTCAAGTGCTGCCCCTGCTTCGACATGGTAACCTTTTTTTTTTTTTTTTTTTTTTTTTTTAAGTTGCTGATCACTTTTTTTTTTTTTTTTTTTTTTTTTTTCAGTTGCTGATCACCAAATTCTCACACACACCACAAAGCCAGCCAGGAGACAGGACGTGCGTGCTGGGCTATCCCCAGGTCCTGTCCTCCCCCCTTTCTATTTTTAAACCAGCCCATACCCCACTGACCGGGATAATGTATGGCCCGGCCTGCACTATATGTGCAGGAAATCTTTAAACAAACAAACTAACTAAATTCTTCCACTGTCCTCTCTTCGAACACATTCCACAATATTTTCGTTAATTCTTTTACTGGTTTGTGATGATCCCCTTTGCATGAATGTTATAAGAACATGATGGGCTGCTTATCCTGTGACTTCCTGCCTCACCATCCAGTTTTTCTGTCCTCCTCCTCCCGCCCAGACTGAAGATATTACTTCGTTTCTTCTCTTACATGAGGGAAGTCAAAGGCCAGAATATGCTTAACACAGAGCCTCAGAGTTTCCTAAAACTCTCACCCCGAGGACGTAAGTTTATTTGCACCTTTCTACCAGCTTTTGATCAACTTAAGAGAATTTTCTTAGCGATGAAGGAGATAATGGAGGCTGTATTTGACCATTCTAGTTCGAAAAGTCTAAACTAACATGAATATAATCTGGTAACAAGTGACATGTGGAGGTGTATGGTATGTAGGAGGACCTTGGGAACAGGCTTTGAAGTCTATGCCCAGAGTCGGACATATTAAAAAAAAGAATGCACTACGGAAGACGTCACTGAATGGAAGTGATTAATACAGGTGGAGGAGGGGATGTTTCTGTGCTGTTTTCGTCAGACACATTAGGACATCAAGTGCGTTTAACAGGGCGCCAGCCAGTCGTTAAAGCAATTAGATGAGGGGGAGGGGTGAATGCTTGGGTGCTTTCACTCTACTGGTATCTGTGCACTTACCACCTTTTTTTTTTTTTTTCTGTCCCCCTCTTTCCATCGAACAAACCACATATTCTTGGTGACTTCCACGTATGCACACGTGCACTTCCTCACCACCTAATTCCACCTAATCCCTCCTCCTTCCCGCTTCGAACAATGTGAATAAAATTTGTAGTACTTGTCAGACACTTACAGTAGGGAAGTCGAAGCCGAAAGTGTACTTAACAGGCAGCCAGTCTGAGTCCTTGAGGCAGTTTGGTGGGGATCCTTCCTGGTAGTACTTGTCCTCCCATGGCTCACCAATGTACTCCAGCATGAGCCTAATGGACTGGGCCAGCTGTGTGTCCAGGGAAAATGGTATTAGAAAATTTATCCTCACTAGTGACAGGTGATGAAGCTAAAAGGACAAATAAAAAAAAAAAAAAAAAAAAAAGGAATGCATTGGATCAGAAACTTTAGCTTCACTAGTGATTGTTTATGTTACGTAAAAGTCAAAGAGAGCAGATAAGTATAAGACTGTATTTAATATATATTTGTTAACTTATCGATCCATTACCACAGGGCTAATATATGGCCATGCCTTCACTACAGGTGAAGGATATCTTAAATCGAAAGAACGATCCATTACCATTCACTGGTAAATCTATTCAAGGAACAGAACAAGTTTTATATAAAAAGTTGATGAAACGAATACGTGACAATAAAAAAATTTTAGTAATAAAATAACAACGAAATCATCACATGATAAACTCCATTACAGTCTCTTTCGGGACTTTGGCGAACGCTTTGCCATTGCACTTGACATCTCAAAGGCTTTCGATCGAGTCTGGCATAAATCTTTAATTTCCAAACTGCCTTCCTATGGTTTCTATCCTTCTATCTGTGCCTTCATCAATAGCTTCCTTTCTGGTCGTTCTATAGCTGCTGTTATAGACGGCCATCGTTCTTCTAGAACTATCAGTAGTAGTGTTCCTCAGGACTCTGTCCTATCACCAACTCTCTTCCTTTTATTCATCAATAACCTACTAAGCTGTACATATAACCCTATCCACTCGTACGCTGATGATTCCACCCTTCACCTTTCCATTTGGTTTCCGCTACGTCCATCTCAGCAGTTACTTCAACAAACAAGGGATGAGGCTATGGCACACCTAATGTCTGACTTGGCTCGTATCTCTGACTGGGGTAAAAATAATCTTGCTGTTTTTAATGCATCAAAAACTTAGCTTTTACACCTATCAACCCGACAAAATCTTCCACAGGAGTACCCTCTAAAGTTTAATAATATCCAGCTTAATCCTGTATCATCCTTGAACATGCTTGGGATTTCATTCACTCGGGACTTGTCTTGGAAAACTCATATTGCATCTCTTGTAAAATCTGCGTCCAAGAGATTGGGTGTGCTAAGCCGACTCCGTACCTTCTTTACCCCTGCACAGTTGTTGACTTTATACACGGGTTTTATTCGCCCCTGTTTGGGGTACAACTTTCATGTGTAGGGAGGCTCCCCATATATATATATATATATATATATATATATATATATATATATATATATATATATATATATATATATATATATATATTATCACCACAATTATTGTCATCGTCACGGTCATCGCCATGGCCATCACTGCATTAGCATTTTCAGCCTATCTTCGTAGTCCGGAGACTCTGGAAAGGCGAACGGTTTGTTTTATCTTGGTAAAAATTTGAACAAGGACCGGTCGACAGAAGGCATAAATACGCTTGAGATTAGTTCTGAGTAATGTTCTAATTAAAAAGAAACTGACGTAACATTTTTGTGTTGCTAGTCCTGTGTTATTCACTACACTGTACAGAATGGCAGGGAAAAAAGCTAAGGATCCACATATGTTGAGTAACAATCCGTTAGGTAGGAACCGGTTAGTGCAAGTGTTGTGTGTGTGTGTGTGTGTGTGTGTGTGTGTGTGTGTGTGTGTGTGTGTGTGTGTGTGTGTGTGTGTTCTTCGGATGCTATTACTAGGATTTCGTTCTTTCATCTTGGAAAACAAGGTTCAGAGTGACTAGCTTGCCTGCAAACCCCAGTGCTGGGTCAGAGAAAGAGAGATGTCACATGATATTGACCTTAGGTGAAGAAGTGTTGCAATGTATCTAAGACTGCCTACTGATATACTATAGGACTGCTTTGCAAGTGACTATGAGGTGAGTCAGGACAGGAATGAGTCCTAACCGTACTGCCTGAAGTACACCAAGCTCCCGCGCTAAGCCCGGACATGAAGGTGAAGAAATAATATTCAAAAGTGCTCTGAGATAAGGTGTGACTGAACTAAGTCTTGAAGTAATCTGCTAATAGGAAAGTTGTACTTGTCACAATGTTCTGGTTGACTCCATTACAATACATTTATACCTGTCGACTACACCTGTTTTGGTTATAAGATGTGAAGAGGGAAAGTTTTGCAACCCTCACTCCTACTTGCCAATTGTTCCCTTTTACCCATTTCGTACACAAGGTATGGCTTGTGCTACTGGTTCCGATTTCGAGTGAAAAAGTAGGATTTTTCACGCGTAAACTGCCTTTAAGTGCGGTACACATACTGTACATCTGCCACGTCCAGACTCTCATTATTGCTGCTAGACTCATTGTCATCTGAGGCAGAAGTGTCTGACCAGCTGCTGCTATCCGCCTGCTGAAGTCACTGAAGCGACCCTCACATGCCGTAGAGCCCCTTTTAACTTGAGCGGACATTTGGTGGGATAAAGAAAACGGGGATGACTGAGGTTTCTGAACTTCTGACTCCGAGAAGAGGTAAGTGAAGTGTTGATTTAGTCGTTTGCCGTTTGTTGGCTTCGTTCCTTGGGTCCTGCTAATGGCTTCTGTCATTACCATCACATTAGTCATCATCACCATCATCATCACTATTACAACAAGAATCATCATCATTAACGACACCATCACAGGAACCACCACCACCATCACCACCACCACCACAATCATCATCATCATGATCCAAACCATTCTTATTACAATCATCATTTATTCATTCATCATCTAATCCAGCGTTGCCCCATGAGGAGCGTAGAAGCCAGGGACTAGGCAAGATGGTCCTGACATTTAAGATGAGAGTGACCAGCCTCACTCATCCGTGAGTGGCATCATGTGAACAAGAGACCCCAGCCACCCCCTGGATGTAAACCTGCACCGGCTCAATCCGACTGGAAAGCCGTAATTACACACTAAACCACCAGGCGCCATAATTTGGTTATATGGTTACCACCCAGCTTGGCAAATGGTTCCTGGTGTCCAGGAAACCATTTGGCTTGTCACTCAGTGTAGAGTAACCCATAGACAGAAGGAAAGGGAAAGAATGAAGGAAAGAAAGACAGAAGAGGAAGGAATGAAGGAAGAGAGGAAAAGGCAAGCAAGCGAGAGCAGCGCTACATCGAGTGAGGGGATGATGAGCGCCCCCACCTACATCATCCTAATCATAATCATCATGACAGCCATCATCATTAATATTATGATAATCATTACCCTCATCATCATCGTCATTCTCAGAGGTACAGTATGCATCATCATCATCGTCATAATACCCGTAAACATCAGAGTAATCCTAAACATAATTACTGTAAAGATTTCACTCATGGTTATCAAAATAATGTTATTTAAGACATTCCTACAATTATGAGTATAAAAAAGTTTCTTGGAAATGTCGCGCCGAGTTTCTGTAATGGCAGAAGTGAAGATGGCTCTTAACCACTCCAGTCCGAGGACGCGTTCTTATCTCTGTCACAAAGCACTTGGCTGTCACTGTTGTTGCTTAAGTCCAGTTTACAGGGCAAAGCAGACCTGCGACCACAGATAAACAACTGCTCTTTTGGGTCCGTCCTACAGTATATACATTATTCAGGAAACGGACGCCCCCTTGTGGCAGACAGTGCCTCGCCGGGGTCAAACTACTGTCTTTCCCAACAGTGGAGTGCAGAAAAATGTGTGAACGTTTGGTTCCTGGAAGGACTTCGCAGCTGCTACGCTCCATCCAGGGTATATAGTGCCACGACATGTAAACTCTTTGTCAGCGCCACGAGATGCTAGGTAAGTGGAAACAACGCAAGTTATCATATTGTTATTGTTGATGAATAGATTGAAATAAACTTCCAGACCTTTAAACCTACTTCAACGTTTTTCACAGGGTAAACTCTCGTGGCACCTTTCCACGTCCATTTCTTATACCCCCACCCCCTCGTCACTTTCCGTTTGGACGATGTATAAAAATTTGTCTTCACTGCACTGGAATCACAATATTTATTTTCTCAGGGTGTAAGTTTCTGCCTCAACCCCATCTCCCACCAGCCTTACAGTCCATCCTCTTCATTCCTGTACTCACCTGGCCCATCTCTTTACCTCCTTCCCTTTGACGGTTTCATGGCGCGACAAAGGCCACATATTCAACAGTCGTGATTGTTTGTGGTATTGTTAACACCAGACTACTTAACTTAGCATATGGGAGAAGTCTCACAGTGAAGAAGTTAATGAAGGCTTTATCCATTGCCTGTAGTTCGAATGATCTTTCTTAAGGTGATTAAAATCGTCTGGAGGTTGCAAGAACACAAGAATAGTAAGTCACCGGTTTGAAAGGCTTAGAGGGTAAAGAGTGGAATGATATCAGGGATGTTTTTATTTCGTTTTGTTATCTGCAGGCGATGTTATTTAATTGAAGAAGAACTTTTTAAACTGGAGGGGTTTTGTATATAACTTTCAGAAATCCTCCCATGGTCACGTCTTCTTTAGCCTTTCTATTCTAGCTCCTGCCAGGCGTTTGTATTTAGTTATCAGTGAATTACAGAAGCCTCGGTGTTAACAGCGGTATCATTAACCCTCCTCTGTGCGACGCTTTCATACTGTGTCCCAGCTAACACAAGACGATTCATTCATGTAAAAATGAGTCGAAGATTGGAGGGCTTTAACTCCTTTGCTGGTAAGGTATGTTCTAAACCCGAGTAAGACAACCTGGTAGCAGTAAGCATGAAATATACAAAACATCATCGTGGTGGAGAGGTTAGATGTCGAAATAGATGAGACGTTACTAAGGCATACTGAGACATATACAGTACACCGTGGTTCGTAAATAGCGCTTCATTGGAAACCCACGTGGCAGTATCTTAAGTGTTGCGGGGACGGCTCTGGCTGCTGGTGTGGGCATGGGTGTGGCAATGGAAGTAGGATATGAGTGAATGATGCAGGACAGATATTTATTACAGGACATATACTGTCCCTGCAATTTATGAAAAATCGCACTGGGGAGTGAGAAGCGTTATTTTTGGGCCACCCTGTAGTTGTAAATCTCTTCAGTGCGAAGATGTCTTTTGTAATAATATTCTTCCTAGTACCAGACAAAGTTATTCAACACAGGAGAGGACATTGGAAGTGGAGAGGTTAATGAAAACTGTATCTATCTTTCATACTACTTATCTATTATCAGATACCTTAATTTCTACTATGAACAAGTCGCCTCCAGGTCGTCCTATCCCCCATCTCTCACCACCCCTCATTTACATAATCTCTCCACCCCATCGCTCTGTTTCATCCTAGTCCCCATCTCCCATTCCCGAATTCTCACTCAGCTGTATGCTCTTAGTAAGTCTCTTATTCTCCTCCCGCTTCACTTGGTCAGAAATTTTTCGGTGCTTCTGACTCACACTACGCCACAACATTTCCAAACTTCCTCACTTGTCTGCCGGTCTCACCACGTAAATCCACGTGCTTCTCTCTCACATACCTAATCCATCCTATTCAGTGACGCTGTATCGCTTTTATTAAGATGGCTTCCTTTAAAACCTTGAGGAGTTCGCACAGAGGGCAACACCTGTGCTCACCGACTGCTCTAGGGACCGACTCTGACTTTGCCCTGTGACCTTGACCGTTGACAGATTTCTCTCAGTCAAAATACTTCAGTATTGCCTAACCCTCAACCCTTCCTTCAATTTTTGTTCAGGTTGTATCAAAACTGTCTGAGCTGACTTTGCCCAGCGATTATGACATATAACTTTTCCGTGTGACCCGCAACTTTTTACTGATTGTTCCCAAACTAGGATCACTTCATCCTTGTTTTAGTCTGAATTTTTCCACGCAGTTTTGTTGGTTTACAGTTATAAGAAGTATTTAAATTGACTACCATGCGACTTTGCTTTTGGCATAATTTTCTTTAAAGCAACAATTTCTTGGATGCTCAACTTGTCATTCACCAAGTTTGATCCACAATTATATAAAAAAAAATATGATTTAGTTACTTTGTTCACACACTGTTATACTGGTCAAAATTTTAACCTTGCTCTGACTTGATCTTTTACTGACTGTTCCCAGTACTGAATCCTTTCAGTCTTCTCTGACCCTCAGTACTTCCACCAAGTTTGGTTCAAATCAGAATAAAATTGAGTTGAGCTTGCCAGATAACCTTGGCATTTGACTTTTCCCTCTGATCCTTACCTTTGACTCATTGTTCTCAGTCGAATCCCTTTATTCTTGACTTATCCTCAACGTTTCCACAAAGTTTGGTCTAGATCAGATAGAAATTGTCCCTGTTGACCTTGCCCTGTGACCTTTACCTTTGACCAATAGTTAGAATAAAAAGTTCACTCTGTTAGTTGTTAACCCTTCCACCCAGTTTGGCCAATATCTAACTAAAACTCTGTCAGAAATTTTGTTAATAAACACACACACGGGTCGAAGTCTGACCCTCTCCCTTGACCTTGGCTTTTGCTTGACCCCATCCACTGGATCACTTCACTGTTTCTGTACTTTTGACCCTTCTACAAAGTTTAGTCTAAATTGGATAAAAACAGCTTAAGCTGATTTTGCTGGGTCATCATTTGGCCAAGTGCAGTGACCTTGACCATTTGTCTATTGTTCTCAGAATCAGAAAGCGTCCTCTTGGCTTTTCCCTCAATTTTTAATCAAGTTTGGTTGAAATCAGAGAGAAACTCTTGAATGTGTTTTGTTGACACACACACACACACACACACACACACACACACACACACACACTATGTGGAGAGAGAGAGAGAGAGAGAGAGAGAGAGAGAGAGAGAGAGAGAGAGAGAGAGACTGTTGTATATTCTTAATAGTCAACTGGTCAATAGGTGACGCAGTTCTTCCATTCGGACAGGTAGGTTACTGTAATATATTTTCCAGATTTATTTGGACAGATGATTAACCTTTTTAAACCGACTCAGTATTTCTTCCCTTTTTTTTTTTTTTTTGTTCGACGTCGACGACACGATTCTGTTTCAAGATAGGAAGAACCTCTACTACTAAAGGGTTTAATGATATCCCTGTGGTTGCTCTGTGATGTGGAAAGGTGATTAAATGTGGTGTGGTGCGGTGTGGCTAAACGAAAGTCAGAAACCTTAACGTGAATGAAACACCTCGCGTCTAACTACTGTATATTTACTATAGGCGGAAGGAGATGTCCCTGCGCCTAAAAATTATCTCTATATGCCCAAAGCAAAATAGAAAATACGTCATGGACTGAAAGCGCTTACCAGTCACAGCACGTAACGTCAGGGTCTGGTTCTAAAGTAAAATACTCGTATATTTTTTACAGGCAGACTGTGAAATCAGTCATTTCATGAAACGACTAGTCATTTCCTGAAATGAGGTTAAACTGGGTTGGGTTCACATTGGCTAGAAAAATTTAAAAAGGTTGGGCTGGAAAACTGTACTGTAAGTTAAGTTAGGATAGGAAAGGCTGGACTAACTTATATTATGGCTTAGCTGACTTATTCAAATTATAACCATAAAATTAACCTCCCTTACATAACTTAATCTAAATTAATCTAACCAAACCTAAACTTCATCTTGACTACCCTAGTCTAACCTAACTTCAGCCGAAATTAACCAATCTAAATTTACCAAACCCCATTTTACTTCATTTCACGAACTGACCAACCATTTCACGAAAAGACTGGTTTCACAATCTGTATGTATTGCACTATTTGTTACTGTTCT
>NC_137057.1:23169930-23262430 GCF_032717465.1 Coenobita brevimanus | reverse complement strand
ACAAATCTGTAGGTCGTCGACCCTTACTGTATACAGAAGCACGCCTTCACAAACCCTCCCGGCTGCCGATCACGTTCTACCTACAGACCACATTCCTCTAATGATTTATAATCGATGAGGCGAAAGATACCTTCTTTGCATGGTATTATGATGACCCAAGCTTTGTTAGCACAATGAAAAAAAAATATTAGGATAACAGTACAGGGTGATTCACAGTGCTGAGGCCACAGGCTAACCCCAATGTGTCCGGTATTAATGAACGGATTTAAATGCACATGCACACTTACAAACTTCCGTCTATGTCGGTCTTGTATTGTCTTTGAGAAACTTTCCAACATTTGTAGTTCAACATAAACCGGAAATGAAATACTGCTCTAACCAGCAAGGCGGTGATTGTGCGTCTGCCAGCCAATTTCGCTGATTCAGTGATCATGTTATATTCGATAACTGACCTTGTATTTTTAATTTTCCTGATGTGATTCAGGATTTTCACTTGTTACTGGGACACTTATAGGTAAAAACAAGCCTTACGAAGATGCTTAACTAAAAGAAAAAAATTATATGATAGAATAAAGTCATCCGAGTGGATGAGCTGCACCGAGATTTTAGCTGGTTTGGAATTCTGCATAAAATAATATCTAAATGCTGAAAGAGACCTTAAAAACTTGGTATAACT
The DNA here is from genome assembly GCF_032717465.1 of Coenobita brevimanus. NCBI lineage: Eukaryota > Metazoa > Arthropoda > Malacostraca > Decapoda > Coenobitidae > Coenobita > Coenobita brevimanus. The sequence goes on along the minus strand of NC_137057.1, from coordinate 23,261,754 downwards.
GCAAGTCAGTTGTAACGAAATAAAGTAATACCAATTAACCAGGGGAGGCGGTGGTTGAATCTGTAGAAAGGTGACCTGCAGTCCCGATGGACCCAAGTTCGAAACCCCGCTGGGGCACTGAACAGTTTTAAGGATTTGAATTCATAAATAGCAGGCCTTACTGATCTACCAGATGACCCGCCGACATGTAAAAATAGCCACGCTAATACCAATATACCAGCACTGTATAAGACAGCTCTATCATGTATTCAATATGGACGGTGGGTGTTTGCGCCGAAGTGTTGAAATGCTATATGCAGGAGGACTACTGGGCCTTGGATGCAGCCTCTGAAGACTATGCCCACAGTCGGACACACACACACAAAAAATAAACTGGTCAATTACACACGAGAATATTTATACAGTCTTGTGGTCTCAGAGTAGTGAATCACCCTCTATATTGAGTAATAATAAAATGTGCACCTTACCCCACGCATTTTCCAGTAACCAATAACGGGAGGCATGATGCTCTTTGCTGCTCGCTCTGTTGATGCTGACCACTGCAGCGACTTGTTACTGTTGCTGTAAATGTGCACAGATAATTGTTATGACTGATGTAAGCAATGTGGTAACTTAGGACTGACTGGTGCTGTGATTGTGAACTGATTAATTTTATGACTGTTGTAAAGGGTAAATGACTGAAGAATGGCATACTATGAAAGTACGCTGATCAGTGCTATAACTGAAATAACTGTTGAATGACTGGTGAGTGAGAATATAGGGTGACTAACGCTATGACTGATGGAGGTGGTGTTATGACTTGTGACTGGTGTTTTGAGTGTTGATTTAACTAGGGAATGACTGCTCTTGTGACTGGTGCTGTGGGTATGGCCTAACTGGACTGGACTGGCTGTGATGACTTTTGACATATTAATCTCATGAATAACTATACTCTTTTTTACTTTATTTTGGCGTGAAATTGCCATCTCTCCAACTAGAATGCTGAGTTATGGAAAAGATGTAAAGCCGTAATATTGTTACTTCACTGACCTACATGAAATAATCTACCAAAGTATATTTAGGTCAGGTTAAGGTATGAAGAGTATAATATTAATGTGACTAGCTGTTGAATGACTAATGACAACTACAGTATAGTCGCGGCGCACGACTCTGAGATTGTCATTATCGTACCCTGGCAACCTAACACATAACAGTGCGTCCGATTTCGTATCATAATACTGTATACACGAATCATATTACACAGGAATATATTATACACGAAAATTATCTTATACGAACATATTATACACGAATATTATTATATAAGAACATATACACGAATAACGAGCGTATCATATACTGTGCACGAAATCAGAAGCACTGTTGACGGGTAGCTTGCCAGGGCACGATAATGACCACTTTGGTGTCGTGCGCTGCGACTGTAGAATTGTAGTATGAATATTGGTATAAATGCTCTAACTGGTGAATGACTGACGATGTACAGGTAAACCGCAAAGACTGATGGCTTCTGCTGGGAGACAGATCTTACTGGTGGTATTAACTGAGTGAGGGTTTGGCTGTAACTGACTGCTGCAGGACGCCCCTCGCTGCCACTGATCATGCATGACCTTGGCTCGAGCTGCTAGGTGTCGTCGGGGAAAATAATGGGTTGGGATTCACAAACGAACTCAAGATCACCTTGCCGGCGCTGCTGTGATTTGCTTTTACAGGAAGTACAAGAAGCCTGCAGATGATTACCATAGGTCTTGTACATCTTGAAAAACAAATGCTACTTTCGAGGGGAAAATTATCCTAAGATATACTATGTTCTACAGGAAGGACAAGGGAAGAAGGAAACCGAATCTTATTACAGAAGTGTCTTCAACTGCAAAAACCAAGTCCGAGCTACTAGGTCTGTAAAAACGGGGCTAGGAGTGTTGTAATATATTTTTAGGCGGGTCTTATATTTGCGCTATATATTTGCTATCGCCAGGCAGTTATGTTCAGTGAATTGGGTCATATTTTCGTCCGATAAGGAAGCTCCCTAACACCTTTTCCATACCAGTTTATTTCAGCACCTGTCATTTTAACAATTACTTTTATCTTAAGTATGCAGTCAGTGTCGATAATTCAAAGGGATACATGACACAAGAGAATAGTAAGGTGTAACATGCAGAATAAATCGCTGAGGAAGAGGTGTTAGTAAGCTTCCTCGCGCTACATGTCATTGTCGTGATGATAAAAAAAAAAAAAAAAAAAAAAAACACCAGTCCGGCAGCGTGTTTTGTTATTTTATTCTTGCAATCACCAGACGAATTTATTATCTAGCAGTGGAGTGGTTGATGGAGGCTACAGGTCCGTCGATTGAGGAAGCTTCCTGACACCTTTTCCTAAGCGATTTCTTTTGTTTACTACACCTTACTGTCCTCTTCCCTGTTATTTAGAGCCATTCAGTATCACCATCCTCTGCATTAATAACGTACAAAAGGGTATTAACCAGCCATATCTAGAATTAAATCGCTTAAGAAGAGGTTTTCAGGAAGCTTCCTTAAGCAACCTCAAGTATTATCTTAGTTTGTACATGTAACTCCTCTATTCAGAAAAAAAAAGAAAAAAAAGGGCAGAATTATCTGGTGGCAGGAGGAAGAGAACTGAGAGCCAGGCAGCATACCACTACACCTGGTTCGATTCCCAGCATATTGGTAATTTATCAGATGATTTTTCCTGCGTACAGTACAGGTTTCTCTCTTCATTCTGACTTGCCGTAAGTGCTTGGGATAGATTAAAAGCATCTACTTGCCCGAGTGCCAGGGGGTTAACTCATCCTCTTGATGCCCACAGTGGGGACGGAGGGACGTTGGTTACAAGATTGTGACAACGTGAGTTGGTTCACCTGGTCGTGGTGTAGTGGTATGCTGCCTGGTTGTCATCTGAGAGTCCCTGGTTCGATTCCCAGCATATTGGTAATTTATCAGATAATTTTTCCTGTGTACAGTACAGGTTTCTCTCTTCTTGCCTCGCATCCTCTTGCCTTTTGCCTATCTTCTTTCGTTTTAATGTAACACTCCGATTTTATGTGACCAGGCTTTGCACAATAATAACAGAGAGTGTTACTTGAGTTCAACCTATGAGGTGATAATCCATTTGCTTGTCTTTGTGCCGATCGGTGTCTACTAGGACTTCGGCCAGACTTTTGTACCGCCCTGTTACCTGGTGTACGAGAACGAGTCCTTGAGCTAAACTAACTGTGTGTTTGTTTCTGAAGTGGTCGAGGTTGTCTCTGGTCCTTACCAGGACTTGACTTATTTATCCCTGCTACGATTTCTGGCACTTTGACCCCTGTCCTGTTTGCCTGTGATGTCAGTCACACCAGCTTTACTGCAGTTTAATTCCACCTCATAAATGAAATCAAGTAAACTCATCCCTGGATTATATGGGATGGTTTTTGAAATTTTTAATATCCTATCAGGAAATTGGTATAGAGCTGATATGTAGCCAATGATGTCAACGACATGCACTGGTGACATATTACCATCTTCTGTGACCCAGTCTGAGTTTTCTAGGCTAGATAAAAGAGTCTTCTTAATGGTGGAAATATCTGCTGTAATCACCCCTAGATCTGAGCCTCAGTATGTTTGCCCAAGTAGGTCTACTATTTTGTGTAATTCTGTGATTATACCACCAAGAAAATTCTTGCCTCCAGAGAATTTCCTAAGGAATTCTGTCTTAAACTGCTCAAATGTTGAAGCTCTCAACAGCTTGTCTGACCGTAACAAATTATTAATTTTGGCCATGCACAGAATGCAAGCAAGGATTGCTAACCTGGAATCAGTGTTTAAGAACTGTTCTGTACAAGTGAGACATTTTGAGTAAATATTGTAAATAGTGTATATATATTTTATATAAAATAACAAAATATGGGTTACACATAAATATAGGCTTACTTTAATTATACTATCATATATATATATATACACAGCAAGTCTTTCTCATATATCTTGTTTAACTGACTACAGTAGATTTGCCACTGTATTATTTTACTGTTACTATTATATCATACATGTTCAATTTTATAATTACATTATCCCAATTATGTAACTTTACAATATAATGTATTTCACTTGATTACCTTACAAATTGATTGTAATAGTATGCATTAGTATGTTATGACAATATTTACTGTCGATGGTACGCCAGTTTCGCGTGACCGAGCGATATGTAGGCATAATATAACACAATACTATATGTAACTACTGTATATAGCTATAGGTAACAATATGTAGAACAAGTAGTTATGAATGAGTCCTCCAGGAAGAGTTCAAGAACACATCCTCTTACCTAGACGAACCAGGAATATCAATTCACATAATGTATATCCACAACCTTTGTTGTCCCAGACCATCAAGAATTCTTAGCCATACGATGGATCTCAAACTTTCTCGTAGGCCAGACGAACAAGAATTTCATGATGTATCCAAATACGTGGAGTAACCAGTCCTAGCCGTTAGTCGACGTAATAGGAAATTTATCATACACATTCTCCCCACGCTCTGTATAATGTCAGAGAGATTCTTTTCAGATCAGAAGGGGGGTGTGAGAGAGAAAGGGGAAAGAAGGGCTGGTGAAAAGGTCCGACGTTAGTCTCTCACACTACTAAACTGTAGCACACCTTTTTTATAACTTTGTGCAATAAACTTGTAACCCAAGAGTGCTGTAACTCACCTCGTTGACACTACGTCTCACTACTTCATTCTGACGATCCATAATCAAGTGCCCTATCTCACTACAAGTACCTAAAACCACACTATCGAGACTGGTGGCCAGATAACCTTCTCTGTATAATTACACCCCTCGGCTACGTCTACTTACACTGCTTCACTTCATTAACCCCTTCATTAATTAATGCCTTCACTTCATTGACCCCTTCACTTCTTTAATCCCTTCACTTCATTAATCCTTCACTTCATTAAACCTTGCATTTCATTAACCCCTTCACTTTATTAACCCCTTCATTAACCCCTTTACCTCAATAACCCTTTCACTTCATTTACCCCTTCATGACTATAGTTCATTAACTTGAATGTGATCCAGATTTTCGTCCTTTCGCAGCATATTTCACATATTTCAGTGACAGAAAAAGACAGTGCTACAGGTCTACGTCCTTCCCATTGCACTCCTTCGTGACTAGCATCATATGCTACCTCTTGCTACAGCTCAGCATTCAAGATGGAGAGGACAATTTTAGGCCAAGTTAGAGTGAACAGAGTATAGGCATCTACCCTAAGTTGAATAAATCGTACGGTGGCAGCCAGAATAAAGTAATGCGTTAGGGGAGGGAAGGGGTGGTGGGTTTGTTCCTAGTCCCAGCCAGGAGTCAGTTCCGAGCTGTGTACTAGGATGTGGTAGAGTTAAACACAAGGTCGTTCGTACACTGCGTTCCACTAGAGACTCACTTGGCAGTACCTTAAGATTCAGGTACGACTTAGTCTGCTGATGTGGGCGTGGGTGTGACACTGGGAGTAAGAAATGAATATATGATGCAGGATAGACAATGATAACGCTGACTGTGCCATTCCTTCAGCACACAAAGAATCACTTGATGGTGTGGAAGAGGGGCTTTTTATATCGTCCTGAAGGGGTTAATGAAGAAAGTTTCAGCTAGAGAAGCCTCCCTGATCCAAGTAATATTGCATCAGAACAGCAAAAATAAAATGTAAAAAAAAAAAAAAAATGGTGTAAAAAATTGTCCTGCGCTGGGGCTGGTGCACGAGGATGTTATTATAAGGCTTTCTTGCTCAGCTGAGAGAGAGAGAGAGAGAGAGAGAGAGAGAGAGAGAGAGAGAGAGAGAGAGAGAGAGAGAGAGAGAGAGAGAGAGAGAATCCCTATAACTCATTTTCCGTTGCTGGTCCACCTAGACATTTTATTTATGCAAATATCAGGTGACTTTATTCCCTGGTGCGAAATAGTAACAATTAAGTGATGAAAGAAATAAAAGGAGACTGTTTTTCCATTTCACTACGACGGGTATCTACTGTGCTGAAATAGCCTCACTGTTGCAAGTGTTTAAGAAAGGAAGAAATGAAAGGAAAAGAAAATACTGAGACAAAGACGTTAATGTGCAGCAATGAGGAAAAGTTCGACTAGAATCCTTTATTAGTACCTTGTCTTACTGTCTTTACTTCTCATTCCCTATTAAAAGACAGAACATCTTATCCTCTCTTACTCTTTTGTCTGTGTGTTTCATATTGCTGCCTAATAATAACAGTTCATATAACACCTTCCACTGCCACAAACTGCGGAGATGTATCGATGAAGTTAAGCACGTACTTGTACAATGTATCTCCCTCTTCCACCACATCACGTCTCTCGAATGCGCCTAACGGTGAAGGAAGCAAAGAAAAAAAAAAAAAAATCGTGAGTGTGCTGGTGAAAGCGTGTACCAGCTGAACCCAACAACTTGCCCAGTCATCCCCGCCACGCATGCCGACACTCAAGGCCCCGCCACTCCCAGCTCGCAAACAGACATGGGGCCGCACTCTAGGTGGCAAAGGAGGCCCCATTGTATTCCTTCCTTACCGATTTATTTGCATAGTACTCTTTATCATTCTCTCGCGTGATGCTCCGTCATTGCATCAGCGCTTGCGAAGTGAGAACGGGTGTTGTTTTCAATGGTGTGTGTGTGTGTGTGTGTGTGTGTGTGTTAACAAATGGCTCAATCAGTTTATAACCAATTTTACCAAACTTGGTGAAACCGATGTGGGTCAATCAGTGAATAAACTTGCTGTGCTTAGAATAATAGGTCGAAAGTTAATGCCACAAAGCTTGGTCGAAGTCTGGAATAGTAAACAGTTACTAGCCTATTTAAAACAAACTTGGGGGTTGAAGGCAAGGCTACTGTAGAATTAAGTATGTCATTTTTGAAAGCAGTTAGTCAAAGGGTAATGTTAATGAGCAAGGTCAAAATTTGATCACTGTGCGTGTGTTAACATTACAACTTTTTTTTTTTTTTTTTCATCAGATTATAGCCAAACTTTGTGAAAAGGTTGACGGTCAGGCTGTGAGTAAATCTCTTGTTTTTTTTAGAACAATAGGTCAGAGGTCAAAGTCAAAAAGAAAGGTCAACGTAAAGGTTTTATCCTATTTAGACCAAATTTTTAGTCAGGGTTGAAGGACAAGGCACAAATAAACGAATATGATTTTGTGAACATTCTTTCAAATCTTAAGGTCACGGGGAAACGTCAAAGGCCAAGATCAAAAGGCAAGGCCAGTTTAAATAGTTCTGATCTGATCTGAATCAAACTTGGGGAGAGTATGAAGGGACAGGCAAGGGTGAAGGGATTCATTTTTTAAAACAATTAGTCAAATGTCAAGGTAATAGGCTGAAGGCAAAGTTCGACCCGTGTGTCTGTGTGTAAGAAAATAACTAAAACATTTTGATCTAATTTGGGTGAAACCTGGTGGATGAACTGAAAATGACCCAAGAGGTTGACAGTTCTTTCCTTTTTAGAACAAATGGTAAAAAATCAGGGTCACACAGCAAGTTGAAGTTAGGAATGAATTATCCGATGCAGACTATACTTTATGCAAGGGTCAAGCTAAACTCAGAATAGAGAGATTCAATTTTAAAAACAGTCTTGTACAAGGTCAGTGTCACAGGGCAAGGCTACTCGGAAAATTCAAGTCAATTTTGATGTATTAGAACCAAAGTTGGTGGAGTGGATAAGCGTTAGGCAAAAATATCATTCCATTTTGAAAGTAATCTCGTGATGGTCAAAGTCACGAGGCAAAGATATATATTCGACCCTTAGACCAGCTGGTGGTCGAGGATGTTACACTGTCCGAATGTTCCTTCTTGACTGAATATTGACAGAGTTTACGTTAATAACATAAATGATATTTAGGTGCAGAATAAATAACTAAGGAACATGACTTACGATATCTCCAAAGCCATATACAATACGGCCGACACATTGACGCAGACTGACTGAGAAAGCACAGTCCCCTTCACTGCTCTGCCTGTATGTTGTGGGTTTGAAATATTCTCACTGCTTCCTGCATCACATCTGACGTTGATATTCGGAATGACAAGAACATGATGCAGTTCGTTCGTTCGTTCGTTTCAAGATTCCCTGCATCTATAGTAAAGGCCGGGCCATACATTAGCCCGGTCAGTGGGGTATGAGCTGGTTAAAAAACAGTAAGGGGGGAGGACTGGACCTGAGGATTGCCCAGCACACACGTCCTGTTTCCTGGCTGGCTTTGTGGTGTCTGTGATGATGCAGTGATAAGAGATTTTCTTTATACAACTTTTACTCCGACTCCGACGTATACAGTACATTCCGACAACTTACGTCAGAATAGAAGTCTTACTCTAGATGACTTAAGAGACAAACGAAGTGCCACCATCTTAGCGATTTATTATGCGTATTCCATTTTAATCTCTCTCTCTCTCTCTCTCTCTCTCTCTCTCTCTCTCTCTCATTGTATCGATATAATTTGCATCAGTAGCATACAAAGTTAATCACTGAGGAAAAGGTGTTAAGAGATCTTCATAATAAATTACTACCTTGTAATCTGATTCACTGTGACGAGGTGCTTGTTGTGGTATCCTCGTCAGCTAAGGATGTGATATTCATAAATTATCAGTTTCATGGTTACATCTTGTCCCCTTTATTGTAGTTTACCCCAAACGATTTTGTGTAGTTGAGTGCATAGGAGTACAAAGGAAGTACAGGTAACAGGAGGCCTGTTTGTCGATGACGAGGGCACCTGCTGGAATAAAAATGCTAATTCTACAACGTGTAAAAGAAAAGGATAGAAAAGAGGAAAGGTTTACCTCACCCACCTCGCCATTCGGCTAAACCGGCAGGAGAAAGATTTTAAAAAATCACCATGCTTCTTAGAAAGAACAAACATGGAAATTTTATAGGAGCTGCAGGAGATGAACCACTACTCACTACGTAATATCAGTTCTACCGTTGTGCAAAAGAAAACCAATCACAATCGCCGAATATTCTCGTTATTAAACAAACGTCTCCCAGTCGTGAGCATTATTTAAACCAAGAAATAAATAACACTAAATTAGCTATAGCCTATAAACTCAGAACATTTCTCTAGCCGAATATTAAACGTATCAGTAGTTTCTGCAGTAACTTCTGTTGTTGGTAACCTATTTCATCATTCCATTACGCGAATATTTAAGAAGTTTGGATTTCTTGGTTTTGAGTTCCAGTCCATTATTTCTAGTCACAGTATCATTCTGTATCTCAAGCAAATGATCATGTCTAACATCGTCAGATTTGTTAAGAGTCATAAAAACTTGTATTCAATCTCCCCTGAGTCCTCGCTTTTTCAGAGCAACCATATTTAGTTTCTTCATTCGCTCTTCGTTGAGTAAATTTCGCAACGATTGGATCATTTTTCTGGCTCTGCGCTTCACTCTCCAGCCTATCTTCGTCTTTAATTAGATTCGGGGACCACTGCTGTACACTGCATTCTAGGTGTGGTCTAACTAATGACGTAAAAGGCTTAAAATTTACATCAGGCGTGTTATTATGGAAGTTCCTTGCGATGAATCGGAGCATTTTAGTAGCATTGTTATTGCTTCTATACACTGTTTTGAGTTGTGGATGCTGTTGCTGAGATCTCCTATATCCTCTTCGTCCTTTACTTTCGTTTTTGAAGTACTGAACAATCGATATGCATAATTAATGTTTTTATCGTCGACTTGCATCACCGTACATTAATCTACGTTAAATTTCATCTTCCACTTCTCGTTCCACTTTCTTAAGTTTTCCAGGTCGTTTTGTATCGATTCATGGTCTGCTTTTGTAATTACTTTGTCTCCATTTTTTCGTGTCATCAGCAAATTTCGTTACCTTTGCAGTAAGTCGATTTTCTAGATCATTGATATCAATAGTGAAATGAACTGGTCCCAGAACTGACCGTTGAGGAACTCCGTTTGTTACTTCTAGCCATTCTGATGATCACCATTTCTCACTACACGCTGCTTGCGATTTGTTAACCAATCAGCAATTCATGAACATAAATTGTTAGAGAGACCGTGGCATTTTAATATTTGTAGTAGTCTTAGCTGGGTGACCTTATCAGATGCTGTCTGCAAATCTAGGTAGATGACATCCGTCGGTATTTTTGCATTTCTGTTATCATATGTGTTTGTAAAAAATTCAAGCAGATTTGTGAGGCTTGATATATTATTACGGAACCCCTGCTGATCATCTGTTAGATTATGCTTGTTAAGGGTTGCAGTAAATTCAACTTTATTTATTTATTTTTTATTCCCCCCAAATTTTGCTAATCGCTAACAGGCTTACTGGGCGGTAATTTGTCGAGCATCATTATCTCTCCTTGTAAAGAGGTGATATATTAGCGATCCTCCACTGATTAGGTACTCTGCATTCAGTTAGTGAATTACTGAATATTTAGTTGAAGGAAAGGCTAATAATCGTCCGTAGGCTATCATTCATGTACCAGCGCTGAGATATCTGATATAGACCAGTTGATTTATATAATTGAGGGATATGAATGTTTACACTATTTTCTTGTGTGAAAACAGTGAAATGAGTCGTTCAGTAATGTTGCTACTGCTTGGTTACCATGAACAAGATCGCTTTCTGAGCTTTTTAGAGGGCTCATGCCATCCTTAACATGTTTTTTTACCCCTCACATAATGAAAAAATAATTTATATGTGGTACAGTGGTAGACTGTGCGTGTTCGTACACTGAAGAATGAGGGTTGGGGCCCCGCCAGGGTAATAAACTTTGGGAGCGTTCTTCTGGCAACGTACTGCATTGGCGGACACAATGGGTGCTGTGGTTGAACCAGTGTTGCATACTATAAAGTAATCTTGCACCCACTCGGCTTGCGCGGGCCGATTACACTTGGTTCATAGACTACACACACATATCCAAAGCCACTCCAACACTACAATTACACTTACAAGCACTTCTCACCCTACATACAATCTCTACTAGACAGCCTAAGCCACTTGGTAGAGATACATTGGCTGTATCGTCCCTACTTCGGTAGGGATAGGCCGGGCCTGTAGTGGACACTCAAACGGCTGATGACGATATATATATATATATATATATATATATATATATATATATATATATATATATATATATATATATATATATATATATATATATATATATATATATATATATATATATATATATATCCCTCACTAAGTTCTTTTTTCCTATGAAGGTATTTCGAAATTATTAAATTACCTAGTAATTGATAAGTGAATTCAGTAATACGTCAGCGAATGCAAGGGTGTAAAAACCTAAGGAGCACGGCTCTCAGGCACCATCACATACTGAAAAACTACATTTTTACCGTGTAGTCGGGAGCAATTGCCCATGGTAAAGTCTAGGGCCTTGGGCGTCTGCATCAGAATAGCGGTCTTGCGTGGCACTAAAGAGGAGCCTACATGTGGTAGCACTGTTTACTGATGGTGGAGCGAGGCAGCTGCGGTGTCTAATCCGGGAGCCAAACCTCCTCAAATTTCACTGCACCACGCCGTATAGAAGGACCCTCATCCGACCCTGGTGAGGCACTGTCAACTACAAGGCAGTGCCGATTTCAAACACTTCGTTTGTACTTTACTGTATCTGAAGGTTGGCCCCGCAAAATCAGTTGCTTGCCTGTGCTTGATGGGTCGGAGCGGCCAAACACACCAGTGTTAAGGAGGGGGGGGGGGAAGCCTTTTTCCGTCCGTCCTTCCATTCGTTTATGCTCTACAGACCGCAATAAACATGTAATAGGCGTCCACACTGAAAGCGTGCAACGTGTTCGAGCGAGCGAGCAAGAAAGTCAGGCAGTGCTGAATTTTGTCTCATGTGGCTCATCATCTTCCTTTGATTTCCTGACCTAATAATACTAAGAAGAACTTCTCAGATTACACCAAACGTATTCCCTCACACTTCCTAAAACCTATGCTCCTCTTGCATTAATTTTAGGTCAAGGGCCAAACAGAAGGTAGTATTTGTTTTGAAAAGGCAAAACCTGGTTGTTCTCAGCAATCGTCGGAAAACAGGCCTACTGCTGCGCTACTCACGCAACCTTAGACCGTTACTTCTTGCGCAGCCGGCTATTACGCTAATCTGCCTTATAGGAAGTCGTGTCCTCTCTTTATGGAAAAACTATTGGGAATTACGGGTTGTCTATGATATGAAAATAATTGAAGATTTTTATGCGAATTCCAAATTGATGTCTATCTCTCTTGTAATTTCAAAATTGGCTGAGATATCCAAAAAAAAAAAAAGTTCGCTACTGTACTACGGAGTTTTCCTCCCGACCCCTGCCCCCATTTCTTGCTGACGTGATAAATCTTTCGCTCGAGTACATTCTGTTAGGGGGTCCAATCTGTGACTAAACTTGGTGTTCTCGCTCGCTCGCTCGCTAGAACAATGAACTGATTTGGATGACTGAGATGTCAGATGAATACCTCAGAGCTGACAGTGCCCCTTTGTCTAAGTAGCTGACATACGTCAACCTCAAGGTCACTGTGAAATATAAGAACTGGTTCATTAACAAACGTCGGTATGCAGTATATTATAAAATATGAATAACTGGAAAGAACAACAGTTTATGCCCTCGTCACATTGGTAAGTAACAAATTCCAAAGAATCTAAAATTAAGCTTCTGTGTCACTACCTCATTAGGTGGTGGTTGGGAGGAAGAAAGCTGGCCGGAGAAGTAGGCAACCAGGAAGGAAGGTAGGCAAGTAGCTAGCTAGTTAGGCAGGGAGACAAGCAGGAAGGTAGTGGGGACAAGCAGGAAAGTCAGGGAGAAAGATAAAGAAGTAACTAAGCAGGGAGGTAAGTAGTCAAGGAGATAGGTAGTTAGGGGGGCAGTTAGGAAGACAAGGTAGATAGGTATGTAACTAGGTGGGAAGACGGGTAGGTAGGAAAAACGATAAAAGGAGTGCAAGTTAATCCTTTATTTGCTAAAGGATTACCTTGCGCCTTACTTCCTCCCAGAGCAACGACCACTTAACTTAAAAAATGTCGACGCAAAACTTGAAATCAGACCTTAACATAGAATCCGCATACCAAAGAAAGGTAAGCATCATACGGAGACTTTGGCTTTGAGTACCTAGTGTGGCAATATCCATTCACTACCCTAGAAGACGCATTTGAAGGCCTTGGGTGGCTGAAGAGATTAACAACTTTCCAATTGTCCGCTCGTCTTTCTGCAAGTCGCAATTATAGACCGATTTTGACGAATGTGGTGACATATGAATCCTCTGAAGCTGGCGGTGTGTTCTCGTCTTAGTGGTCGACATGGTCAAGCCATCCCCAAGATAACACGGACGATAAAAATAAAAAGATTCATTGTTTACAAAAAACATAAGCAAGAGATTGGAATCTCTGGGAAGTGCGTTCATAATGCGGTAATTTTTGCCTTCGTCACTACTGCGTAACTACTCTCATGGAATTGGCAGATTACAAAATACTGTAAATATGTACTCGTGTGGCTACCTCATCATGTGGTGGAAGTAGGCAAGGAGGTAGGTTGCTAGGCAGTCGGATAGGCAGATATGTGGACAAGGAAGTAGGTAGGGAGGTAGGTTGCTAGGCAGTCGGATAGGCAGATAAGTGGACAAGGAAGTAGGTAGGGAGGTAGAAAGGGAGATAGGCAGGGAGATACGTTGGCTGGGAAATACGCAGGGAGGTAGCAATTAGGTAGGTACGGAGGTAGACAATGAAGTTGGTAATGAAGTAAGTAGGCATGGGGGTAGGTAGACCGGGAGGAAAGTAAGTATAGTTAAGTGAGCAAGTAGGTAGACAGACGGAGAGGTTGGAAATTACATAGGGAATTAGGCAGGTAAACAGGGAGGTGCGTAGGTAGGTAGGACGGTACTGTGCGTAGGAAGGTAGGTGGGTAGGGAGACAGTACGGTATGAAAAAGCACGAAGAAATGGAAGTTAATCCCTTATATGCTAAAGGATTAACTTGCACTTTAATACAAGCCTGGGAAAGGATCACATTTTTTAACAGAGAGGATGCAAATCTGAGAGCAGCGCATAACATATAAGTTACACACAGAAAGGATCATACGAAATTCATCTTTGGGTCCCCAGTGTACTAACTCAGAGAGGTGGCCTGCAGTCCTACCGGACCCAGGTTCAAATCCCCGCTGGGGCAGGGAACAGTTTAAGGATTTGAATTTCAAATATCAGACTTTCCTGATCTACTAGAAGACCCGCTGACATGTCGTAAAAATACCCCCGCTAATACCAATTCGCCAGTCCTGTGTGAGACAGTCTTAGCATGTATTCAATATGGACGGTGGGTGTTAGCACCGAAGTGGTGACATGTAAGGCGTATGGTATGTGGGAGAGCTACTGGGCCTTGGGAGCACGCTGTAAAGCCTATACCCAGAGTCGGACACATAAAAAAAAGAAAAAAATGGTTCTCATGCATCATCAACATGATTAAGGAATTATTGCACTATTTTAGCAAAGTTGTTTTGCTGCTGATAAAAGATCCTGTGTGGGAAACGTGTCAACTGTGCTCGCTCAGCTTTTTTGCTTTGTCTCCTAGTGACGTGTTTTGTAATTTATTGTTGCAGTATTCAAACGATTATATTCAGAGTAGCGTAGTTTTTCGATCAGAAGAGGATAATATAATTCTTCTTTGAATCCCTGACTCAAAGGATTATCCTAATTTGAATGAAATCGTCTGGTGTTATAAAAAAAATAACTGCGCCATCGAACAAAGGGGTCAAAGCTTATCTGAGACTCCGTGAATCAAAACACTCCGCCCGACATGCATGATGCTATATATTTTGAAATGAGTTAATTCCCTCGCTGCAGCCAAGTATGTCTCCTTTATTTTTACTGATGCCAGACAGTTTCATTCAGCCAGGGAGGGAATTTTCGAATAAATAGGATTAGGTTCATAACTCATCAATAGAAGAGATTTTTCCTACGCGACATAAAAACACCTGGAAATAGCAGGAAGAAGGCATTTGTCGCGTAGTCAAGTGGTAAAAGCTTATGCGCTGTGTAATAAATATAACCTTGGGGTTGTCCACACACAAGCTCTCTCTCTCTCTCTCTCTCTCACTCTCTCTCTCTCTCTCTCTCTCTCTCTCTCATGTTAACAATGTTTATGCTAAGTATGTATTCTTGGTAGAAAATTACCTACTTCACCTATCATTCAAATACTAATTTACCTAATGTTTCAGTACTATTATTATTATCATCATATTTCAGTTCTTTATTATCAGATTTAGCTTCTTAATTGTGGAAAATTTCAACCTTCTAGAGGCTTTTCTGTTCGGTATTGCTGTCAGATGAGGTTGTTATGGTTGAGGCTGGGGAGTTAAGCCAGAGTTGACTTATACAGAGAATATGGCTTGTCACGCGCATTAGTGACTGTGTATAAACATGCAAGATATTAAGGCAAAGTGCAAATGTACCTATATTCCGATTAATAATCTGTTGCCCACTGGTCGTATAATTTGCATCCAATACCTCAGTGTACTTCTGAAGATACAGTGCACACACACACACACACACACACACACACACACACACACACACACACACACACACACACACACACACACACAATCTGGAGAAATAAGCTATGGAATATAACAGAGCTACATGCCAAAAGAAACCCGAGGGAGTAAAGAAGCACTAGGGGCTTAGGGGAAAAAACACGAAATTGGAAAATTCATGTGTTCCACAATACCTCGTTAGTGCTGAAAAAGGATGCGTGGGGCACCACCAGGATGGCATCAAACAGGGTCGTTGTTGGCTACTGATGCGATACTATAATTCTGGGACATTTACCTCCACCAAGGAGGTTATGTTCTTCCCCGCGTTTGTTTGTTTGTTTGTTTGCCTCTTTGTCTGTCAGCGGGACTACTCATAAAGTTATTAACTGATTTTGATGAAATAGTGTGGAAGGGTGTACCAAGGGCCAAGAAAGAAATTATTAAATTTTGGGGCGGATCCGAATCCTATATACACGGATCAGGATCCAAATCTTTTTTAATGGCAATGGCACTGGCGCTGGTATGCGCTCTCTGAATGCTTTCTAGTTATCTGTTAGTATCAGCTGGTGGCACAACGCAGTGGCGTGCCCTAAGGGGTGTCCGAGATGGCAATGGCCACCTTTGAAATATTCCTGGCCATCCCAGTGGCCACTTTAGATTTGGAGGGAAAACCTCCCAGATCGTTTTTTGGGTAACCCCATATAGACCTGGCCACCCCTCACTCACTTCATTTGTAAAACCTAGGACATTGTCTAACCCTGAAACTTTACTAGTACCAAAAAGGCGGTTCTTAAGACGATTCACACGTCGAAAGAACACCATAGGTAAAACACTTAAAGAAACGGCACAGTTTACATGAATGGGGGGCAGAAGCCCACGGCACACTATTGCCATTCAGCTAGTAGAGAACCTGCAGATGTTCAGACACAATAACCATCGCTTAGTATCCCAGGTGTTGCCTCTGGTTGCGTAGTGATTGCTCATGAACGAACCTCGCACGATTCCTGCTCAGGTTATGACGTACTTCCAATGCTCTTCTCTCTTCCCCCTTAAAAAGGCGCCTGTCCAACGATTCCCCGCTCCTCCTGCTCGAAGGAGTTTATCCAAGACTTCATGGTGAAAGAACAAGGTGAGTATAAGCGTTGTTAGTTTTGTGAGTTTGTGTGTAAGCTTATGTTAGCAACCAGGAAAAACAGCGAGACAATTAACGTGTTAAGTGGCAGATTAAAAAGCTGAGAAAATGAGGCTGGCGTGGTGAGTGCTCAGGCAGTAACTGACGAGGAAATGGAAACAGACGTGTTGGGCATGGTAGATTACATGGAAATTAAGATGGTTAAGGATGAGAACAGGCTATTTGATAGTGATGGATTCCAACCAGTCAACGAACGGTGTATGGCTAAGGTAAGTAACACTGATAAGAGTGTAACTATCAGAAACAGGTTTCAGGCTATAGGAGATAAAGTGCAGAATGAGCACCTGATTAGACATCAGGTGAAGGAGAATTATGCTAACGGTTCAAGGAGGAAGAGTTTTTGCTTTCCTATGTGTAGGACAAGGGTGACGGAGAAAGTTGATGACAGCAACATCTCAGACAATTTGGTCTTTTTTACCGCAGCAGGCACAAACGACTTTTTGTAATACTTTTATAGTTCAGGTTAGGATTTCCTGTTATCGTAACCAATAAACTGCTCCCTGAAATATTGAAATATACAGGTACTTTGACATTAACTTATTGTTTTCTACAACAGTTTTACATAATGGGTTTCACCTTATACGGATATAAGGAAGAGTATGTGCATTATCGCTGACCGAAATCTTCTGGATACTCTGCCGACCCTTCTTAGGCCAACTGTACGGGCTAGGTAAGCATGTATAAAGACATGGGCATCTGTACACGCGTGCATACATATACAGGGCCGGATTAACCCTGCTGTGACCTGGTAGGCAACGCCTGCAACATATACAGTAGATTTCATTTTTTCGTTATTGCCAGTGAAATTTTGGCATGACCTATTATGGCCTTTTTTGATGGTCTGATGGGTGATTTCCCTATTTGGACGCCTAAGCTTTTATTCATTCCGCTCTGGAAGTCTGGATGGCCTGTGACAGGCCGTGCCTGGTAGGTAGTTGCCCATTTTGCTTATACCTGGTAATCCGCCCCTATACATATACGTATGCTACATGCACATATATATGATATATTCATATATACATAGACAGGGAGACATATATACATATACACCAAAACAGACGCGTATATATAGTCACATACACAGGTAGGTAGATAGACAAAAAGGATAAAGAATGTGCATTATAAAATTACCCCTTGATTTAGAATTCCAGCCCAAGGACAATATATGCACATGCACCTGATGTACGTGTGTAGACATCACACACACACACACACACTCTCACATTTATTTTTTATTTAGGTTCTTTATTTATCATTTAGTACAAGCCCTAACACACTGGGGAACACTGATGTGTCAATCTTTTGACCAGTTCCCAGTTGAAATATTACTGAAAACGTGGAGCGAGCACGAGCGACAGAAAACGGTACCTAGCTGGCCATGATTTAAGGCAAACTCTACTTTTCTTCGTCTTTCTCAGACGCTCTCCTGTTGTTTTGTATACCCAGTATTTTCTTTACTAAAGTCAGTGGCATAGACATGGGGGGTTCTGGGAGGGGGAGCACGTGTCCCCTCGTTCAAGGCCAGTGCCCCCCCCCCCAGGTGCCCCCACCCCCGGCAGAAAATTCTAGGCAAAAGTGTTCATACACGGATGAATTTTGGTGATGGATGAAGTTTTAAATAACGTATGGCAACACTGTGACAACACTGTGACTGGCAAAATAGTCAGCTTCATGTGTATATCATTATCACAGGCATTGAACTAGAGTACAGTTTCGCGTTAAATTAGCAAGGTGGTCAGCCCACCAACTTTCACCCTCCTACTTTCCTTCTGTTTTTCGTACTGTTCTTCCCTCCTAATTTCCTCCCTCTTCCTAATTAAAAAAAAAAAAAAATGTTAAATTCAGATTTTTTAACAATTCTATTGTTACAACGGTGGCAAATAGTTTTTAATTACCGTGTATTGTTATAATGCAACATAGATTTTGTTTCTCACCTTATGTTTATTGACAAATATTGTTATGTGGATTAGTTTATCAACAAGTCTAGCAAGTTCTAGAAGCGATGTGTTGTTGTATGATTTGGAAAGTTTATGAAAATGTCGTAAATGTGTTCTGTGTTTCACAGTTTAATCTCTTTAAACTGTCCGTATATCACTGTGTTGCTGTTGTATAAATTAAAGAGGGCACAGTTGACAGTCGACAGAGGACTTTTGGCGAGTGGCCAGATAGTGAGCAAGAGAAAAAATTCTAGTGTCAGTATAGGCAGCGGTGACGAGTGCAAGTGAGAACAGTGTAAGATATGCAGAGAAGTATAGCTACCTGCATCAAGTGCCAAAGGACAAAGCCAGTTTGCTAATAATACTAGTTCCAGGCATCTTTCAGATGAGAAGGAAAAAGTTTGGCTGGATGACAGTGGCGAATCAGAACCTGAGCGAGATGGATGACAACACAGTTGATGAAGGCAGTGTTGTAGCAACATATGAAACACCAACAGAACAAAGAGCAACATGCAAGGTAATTCATATGCCTGCGAGACCCTCTGACTTCAGTGCTGGACGAACTGGTGAGCCCAAACAACCAAAAATGTTAACATTTCCCAGCACACAGTCCGGCAAAAAGAGACGGGCTTTCTCGGCCAAGTGGTCTGAACTGTACCCATGGCTTGAGTATTAATTTAGGATGCAGCTTTCTGCATCAGTTGTTGGTTGTTCCCTGTTCCTGGCCGAAAAATGTCTGAAAATACTTTCACATTGTCAGGTTATAGACAGTGGAAACAAGCAACAGAGAAAGACTCTGGATTTCCTTTTTTTTTTTTTTTTTTTTTTTCCGAGGAAGAAGGAACCAAAGGCTGGGCCCACAAAACGTTCCTTCCAAGAAAAAAACAAAACAAAAGAGAACTAAATTCAAGATCCATTCATTTCGAGATACCTGGACACACTGCGTTTGAAAGACTGGAGATCATAGGAAGCAGGAAATACATGCAGAGGGAGGCAGTTCCAGAGATGACCTGTTGCATAAATGAAGGAATGGAAATAACGGTTAACTCTTGCATTAGAGGGTTGGACAGAAAAGGGATGAGAGTTTGTTGCTAGCCGGGCGCTACTCGCCCATCATAGAGGTGGAGGGATGCAAGGAGACAATTCAGAGGAGCAGTGACCATTGAAGTAGCGATAGAAAAGAAATAAAGATGCAACAGTGCGGTGAAGAGAGGTTGAAGGGAGCCAGTAAGAGAAGAGTTGATGAGACGAATAGCCTTTAACTCTTCCCTATTGAGAACAGCTGTATGTGGGGAGCCTCCAAGACATGAGAGTTGTACTCTAAACAGGGGTGAATAAAACCCCTGTATAAAGTCAACAACTGTGCAGGGGTAAAGAAGGTACGGAGTCGGCTTAGCACACCTAATTTCTTGGAAGCAGATTTTACAAGAGATGCAATATGATCTTTCCAAGATAAGTCCCATGTGGATGAAACCCCATGCATGTTCAATGATGGTGCAGGATTGAGGTGGATATTATTAAACATTAGTGGGTACTCCTGTGGAAGATTTTGACGGGTTGATAGGTGTAAAAACTGCGTCTTTGATGCATTAAAAACAACAAGATTATTTTTACCCAGTCAGAGATATGAGCCAAGTCAGAGATTAGGTGTCCCATAGCCTCATCCCTCGTTTGTCGAAGTAACTGCTGAGATGGACGTTGGAGAAACTGAATGAAAAGGTGAAGGGTGGAATCATCACGTACGAGTGGATAGGATTAGATGTACAGCTTAGAAGATCACTGATGAAAAAAAGGAAGAGAGTTGGTGATAGGACAGAGCCCTGAGGAACACCACACAGCACCGGAATCGTCTAAGGTGGAATTGGAGGAGAAAGTCTAAGTGAAGAGATCTGCTTTATCAGTAGAAGAAATAGCTACAGAACCATCAGAGTAGAAAAGAGGAGGGAAGGATGATGATGTAATGTTGTTAGACAGGTTTTTAGTAAAGTTCCAGAAGGAGCGGGAAGAATTCGAGTTGGGGAGTTGAAAGAACTTATTACTGATGAAATTATTTTTAGCAGAGCGAAGAACAGACTTAGCACGATACCTGGCAGAAACATACAAAAGATGTGATACAGGGCTGACTTGCCTCCATTACCTTTTATAGGCCCTCTCCTTGTTGCAGACAGCAGTAGAACAAATGTGATTATACCAAAGCTTCCTTGCATTTGTCAAAGGATTTGAGAAAGGACTGTATGCTTCCATGCCTGAGAGAATAACCTCTGTAATGCGCAAGGCATACTCAGATGCCTCCCGGCCATGGAAACAATAATCATTCCAGGGAAAATCAAAGAAGTACTACCTGAGGGCCTCCCAATCCGCAGTCCAAAGTGCCACAGACGACGCATCTGTGGAGGGTCCACAGGCCGTACCGGAGCGATGGGACAGGTCAACGGAGAGAAAAGATTAACAGTGTAAGCAGAAGGATTAGTTGTAAGGAAGAGGTCAAGTATGTTGGAGCTCTCTCCAAGGCAGTCAGGGATACGAGTGGGTGCTGTACAAGCTGCTATAGGTCATTAAAGATAGAAAAGATGTAGGCTTGTTCACCAGGTGGATCAGTGAAAGGAGAGGAGAGCCAAAGATAGTGGTGAACATTGAAATCTCCTAGAATGGAGATTTCAGAGAAAGGAGAAATGGATAGAATGTGTTCCATCGTAGAAGTAAGATAGTCGAAGAATTTTTGATAGTCAGCAGAATTAGGAGATAAGTAAACACTGCAGATATATTTAGTTAGAGATTGACAGGACAGCTGAAGCCAGAGAGTAGAGAATTCAGAAGACTCAAGTTCAGGAACATGAGAGCAAGATAGGTCGTTGTGTACATAAACACAACATCCACCTTTGGTTTGAAATGAGTAGAATAAGTAGGATACAGAAAAGGGTTTGCTTTCGGTTGCCTCAGACAGCTGTCTCTGTCAAGAAGAGAAGGTGAGGTTTAGAGGAGGAGAGGTGGTGATCGACAGAGAGAAAGTTAGAGGAAAGGCAGCGAATGTTGCAGAAATGAAGAAGTGAGACAGACAGTGGATCCAGGCGGCTCAAAGAGTTGTCACCGGGAGAGGGGCGGATGGTGGGGACATTTATGTTCCCCCCCTCCCCCGGGGACTCCGAGGCATGTGACAATCATTTCTCCCATGCAGAGCATTAGAGAACTGATTATCACAAGGCCACATTTTGTGCATGGAAAGACTTTCATTCCCAGCTAGAATCAGGACAGAGCATCAGTACTGCATTAATTTTGGCTCATTGGAAACAGATAAAAGAAAACATACATTATGTGAAACAAGTTGGAAAAGTACTGTAGTGCAGTGTCAGTGCAGTGCTGTTAGTGAAGTTTGTGAAATGTTCCTGGGAAACATTAAGTGTAATGACAGTGAAGTGTTGTTGTCGGGCATTAATTGTGATTGCAATTAGTAACGTTTGTATACCTCCAGTGCTTGTGAAAACAGTGAAGTGAAGCTGGAATGCATTAAGTGTAATTACTTGGAAAATAAAGACAGTGAACTTAAGAAGCCAGTGTCTGCTGATCCTGTGTACTAAAGGCTGACCATAGGAAGAACAACTTACTGGGCAACATCCTTCCTGTACTGTACTACTGCTGTTGGAGCCTGTAGCAATGGGGGACGGGGACATAACAGTACAATGCCTAACAGCAAGACAGAAAAATGCACACAGAGGTCACAGGGAGGACAGTGGAAGTAGTTACAAAGGCAATTTTCATGAAATATTGAAGCTAGTCAGTATATATGACAGTATTGTAAAACAGAGGTTGATAGGAATACATGGTGTAAATTATACAAGGCTGTGGATCCAGAATGAAACATTAGAGATTCTTGCTTGCAGTAAAAGAGATGAAATATGCAAAGAACTGCATGTCAGCACTGAATACTCAGTCATGGTGGATGAAGGCACGGACATCAATAGGGCAGAACAGCTGTCACTTGTTGTTAGGTATCTTTTTCGAAATAATATCCATGAAAAGTTTTGGGGTTTTGCCAGATTGTATGAACTGAATGACAAATATATGAAGGAGTAAATGATTCAGATACTGAAATCTTGTAACAAAGATATAAAGGATTGAGTAGGACAAGCTTATGATGTGGTCTCTGTGATGAGTGGTGTGAATAAAGGTGTTTAGGTATTATTTAAAGAAGATACCCCAAGAGCCGAGTATTGGTACAACCATACAGTAGACTGAATCTGGTTATAGTTGATTGTGTTAAGTCTGTCAAACTAGCTGATAAATTCTTTGGATTTCCTGAGACCCTGTATGTTTTCATGTCCTGACATGTGCACCATGAAATGTTTGTTGAAAAACGAGCAGAAATGTATCCTGGAAAGCAGGTGAAGAAGCTAAAGAAACTAAGTGATACAAGATGGTCATGCCAGTACTTAACTTGTAAAGTCCTTCTAGATACACTTCCTGCAGTTATGGCAACTCTGAAAGAAATAACCAAGACACACACACAGGAAAACATGCCCTTGATGCCAACAGCTTACCCAAGGATATTGATCATAGTATAGTTATCTTAACTGTAATGTTCACCAGCATTTTGCAGAAAACAAAGTTGTTATCAGACATGCTGTAGTTTCCATCGCTTCAACTGTCAGCTGCAGCAGACATGGTTCAGACAGTTGAAGAAGAGTTTTCTTCTCACAGGAATGAGAAATGCTGGGATGAACTGTGGGTGAAAGCTGAAAGTGTTCGTAATCAAGTTGATGTACCTGTTATAGATCCAACCCAGAAAAGGACTAGACCCTCGAGACATCTGCGTGACAAAACATAAAAGACAGCCATGATTCACGTGAGAAGAAGTACTGTATTGACCTGTAATTTGAAGTACTGGATAGATTATTTGTTGAACTGCACCAAGGTTCAGTGATGCCAGTAAGAAGTTGCTCAAACCAGTGTGTGTGCTAGATCCACGTAGCTCAAAGTGTTTTGATGTTGGCACTTTAAAACCTATGGCTGAACGCTGCTGTGTGGGCATTGAATTCGTAGATGTAGAGCTGCGACAAGCAAGAAGACTTATGGAGGAGAAGAAAAATGAGAGGCTTGTTGTTGGAAACCCGGTTGAACTTTCAACTTTCGTAAGTCCATATACGGTGGCATTCCCGGATTTCTGAAAGCTCATTAATATTGCGCTGGCACTGCCACCAACATCAGCATCATGTGAGAGGAGTTTCTCCTCAATGTGAATCATCAAAAGCTACCTGCAAAGCACCATGTCTGACACCAGACTCTCATCACTTGGAGTTATTGGGATTCATCCCAACAAAGCAAAAGAAAATGACTTGGAACATTTTGTTCCTGTGTTTGCATAGAAATATAACAGAAATATACAGCTATTTTGCGATGTGTTTAATTGATGCTGTTTGTAAGGTTCAGTGGTATAATTTTGAAGACCTAGATTTATAACTAATGTGTTATGATGAAGTTACTACCCCTAAGTAAAACAATTCCATTTGGCAAATATGGAGGTATAATAAAGAAGTAATTACAAAGTAATTACTAGCATACATACGTACATACATGTTCTGTATTTTAGTTTAATGCTTGTTTATTTTTTGTCAATTATTGTCGAATGTGACAGGAATAATTTATCATCTTGTTTCTTTCACTTCCTTAGTTGTTCATCAATACAATAAATGTATAGTGTTTCATTCAAAACATGGCACTAGTTGAACATCATGTGGTATGTGTGACGGGCTCCCTCAGAAAAGCAAGTGCTTTCGATAGTGTCTGGCATAAATCTTTAATTTCCAAACTGCCCTCTCATGGTTTCTATCCTTCTATCTGTGCCTTCATCTCGAGCTTCCTTTTGATCGTTCTATAGCCGCTGTTGTAGACGGTCACCGTTCCTTTCCTAGAACTCTCAGTAGTGGTGTTTCTCAAGCTCTGTCCTATTACCAACTCACTTCCATCTATTCATCAGTGACCTTCTTAAATGTACAGTTAACTCTATCCACTCATACGCTGATGGCTCCAGCCTTTACCTTTCCATTCGCTTCTTGCAGTGTCCATTGCAGCAGTTACTTCAGTAAACAAAGGATGAGGCTGTGGCACACCTAATGTCTGACCTGGCTTATATCTCTGATTGGGGTAAAAGTAATTTCGTTGTTTTGAATGCATCAAAAACTCAGTTCTTACATCTTTCAATTAGATAAAAACCTTCCGCAGGAATATCCACAAATTTATAACAATATTTAACTCAGTCCTGGATCTTCTTTAAACCGATCCACTTGAGTTTTAATTTTCTCAGGATTTATTTTGGAGAGATCATACTGCCTGCTTTGTAAAATCTGCGTCGAAGAAATTAGGTGTGCAAAGCCGACTCCGTGCCTTCTTTACCCCTGTACAGTTGTTGACTTTATACACGGGTTTTGTTCTCCCCTGTGTAGAGTACAACTCTTATGTATGGGGAGGTTCCCCACATACAGCTCTTTTCAACAAGGTGGAGTCAAAGGCTTTTCGTCTCATTAACTCTCCTCCTCTTACTTGCTCCCTTCAACCTCTGTCTCTTCGCCAAACTGTTTCTTCATATCTTTTCTGTCGCTCCTCCGATGGTCACTGCTCCTCTGAATTGTTTGCTTTCATCCCTACGCCAGAACGGCTGGCGTGTAGCACACGTCTAGCAACAAACTCTCATTTCTATTCTGTCCAACTCTCTAATGTATGAGTTAACCCTTATTCTCAGTCTTTCATGAATGCAACATTTTCTATGGTGAGAGCCTTGAACGTGACTGACCTAGACACAGGTCGGCAGCTGCTCGCTAGATACCAGCTTACCACCCTCTAAACATCTGTACGAGTACTGAAGCTTATGCTATGGTATGATGTCTGTTTTTTTTTTTTTCTATCCAACCTCTGAGATACAGCAGGTAATGTGTTATACTCTGTGTGTGTGTGTGTGTGTGTGTGTGTGTGTGTGTGTACAAAAGAAGTGAGTCGATTTGAAGTAAACTTGGTGGAAAAGTTGACGGCCACGCAGGATGTTCATCTGTTTTTAGAACAATATCTCCAAGGCCAGAGTTACGGGTCTAGGTCAAAGCGTGACCTAGCAAGATAAACTTAAAACAGTTTGTATCCAGATTTGACCAAACTTGGAGGGGAAGGGTTATGAGTTAGGCAAAAATGAAAAGCTTCAGTTCTGAGAAAAATTAAATTCAAGGTCACAAGGCAAGGTCAAAGTTCAACGTGGGTTTGTGTGTGGAAAAAATATATCAGCTATAATCTGATCTGAATCAAACTACGTGGAGGTGCTGAAGATCATCCACTTAAATCACCCATTTTTTTTTTTTTAGAACAATTAGTCGAAGGTCAAGGCCACATGGCAAAGTACTTAAACAGTTTATATCCGATTAAGACCAAAGTTCGTGGAAGGGATTCGGTTTTCTAAATTATTAAAGATGAAGTCACAGCGAAAGGTTACAGGTCAATGACAGGGCATGTTAAACTCAGTCTGGAACTAATTTGGAACAGACTGGTGGAAAGGTTATGGGTCATGAAATTATTAAGTGATTCGACCTGAAAAGCAATCGGTCAGAGTCCACGGTCGCAGGGCAAAGACAGACATGCGGCCCTTAAACCAACGGATTGGCCAGGGTGCTGAACTCTCTCTACACTTTTTTTTGGTCTTTCTAATGGAGAATCATTTTTCGCAAAGCACACAATTTTCCAGCCTAACTGGTCAAATGTATCACAGATGACAACGCAGAGTCTTACCACGCTCAGGCATTTTCATGAGTTTGAGGACTCATTCTTCATTTCCTGCTTAGTCAGC
Organism: Coenobita brevimanus; assembly: GCF_032717465.1. Taxonomy (NCBI): domain Eukaryota; kingdom Metazoa; phylum Arthropoda; class Malacostraca; order Decapoda; family Coenobitidae; genus Coenobita; species Coenobita brevimanus. Next base: position 23,235,282 of record NC_137057.1, on the reverse strand, counting down.
TAAAACTATTAAGAGAAACAATACACACTTTAGGCAGATAGAAACATTAGGATTGTGTAATTATTATACCGTGATATTCTACTAAATATCAAACATATCTTTACTCAGTAATTTCAAGCAGCAGTAATTCAACAAAAACAATAAAATTTTAACTATATTGTTCATTTTCCCCTTAAAATTATTTTGGCATATTTTTCCTGTTAGCTCAACAGGCAGCCGCATTTACCAATGTCATTATACCCTGAAAACCACTTTATATATATATATATATATATATATATATATATATATATATATATATGCTCTGCCCCCTTTCACGTTAATACTATATGAAACAATTGACAAACCGTTCTTATCACTAAGTATGATGCCAGGCGTGTGTTGGTATGGCTGCTATCCTCGGTGAAAGTTGCCAGTTAGTACAGTTACTCGTTTCTCGCGTTTGAAGGGTGAATCACTGTGCATCATCGAAAGGAGAGTAATATGATTCATGTTAATATTGATGTTTTGTATCACCATTGCGACTGATAAATATAGTAGGCATTAGAAATACTACTTGTTTGTCATATGGCTGATGTTAACAGTTGTTTATGTACTGTCCGAAATAAACTATTGACATGGGTTGTTGAGTTTATTTCTATTAGTATTTTGTATATGCACCCACTGCACCAAGGACATTATGTAACCTTCGGGGCATAGAAGCCACCAGCTTCTATGTGAAAGCCTGATCGTCTGGGCCTCTAAGTTGCTCCCAAGCCATCATTGCCCTGTCTACCACTGCTGCTCGGCTCCGGTGGATGATTGGATCACGGCCAGGTATCTTGGTCATTGCAGATCACACCTGTTCTAATGGGTTCAGATCGGGCGATTTTGGAGGGTGTGGCAGAAGCGTTATTTCTGGATGCTTTTGAAACCAGCGTCTTACAACATGTGATGTGTGTCTGGGGCTGTTATCTTGTACCAAGTGAAACTGTGTGGCGTCAGGGAACAGCATACTTATCACCGACGGGAGAAAGACTACATCCAAAATGTCCACATACGTGTCCCCCGTGAGCCGTCCAACACCAACATCGGCGAGTTCCCCTACGCCACTTGCATGGATCAACCCAAATAAACCAACACTCACTTCTGCGACAACCTCGCACATGTTCCACATCATATCTGTTAAATGAATGCGAACTGAAGTGTGCTTATTAGACCTTGCACATATTAAGGTGAATAAATAATATCATTAATAAATAAACATGGTGGTGGACACGACGTGCAATCACCAAATATAGCTTTTCTGAAATAATACAACTGTGTGCGGAGTTGCCATTTTACCTGTCATTGAGTGCTATACGGTAAAATGATTAAATGTGTAATGTTTTTGTCTGGAAATGACAGCCTTAGATATGACAACGGAAAACGTTTTACTATCAGATTGCTAAAACGAAAAAAATAATAATAATAATAATACGTTAATATTTCCTATTACTGTATACTATTGGATATGTGAAATAATGTTACAATGCGAGCAGTGTATTGAAGTTGTAGGATTGTTATATAACTTTATGTCTACATGTAATATATTGCTGTGATTTATGTACATGCATATTACGAGAGAGAGAGAGAGAGAGAGAGAGAGAGAGAGAGAGAGAGAGAGAGAGAGAGAGAGAGAGAGATGGAGGGATGAAAAGGAGAGGTATATGAGAGAGGTGTGTGTGTGCTGTGAGCAGGGCAGTGAAATGACGGGGGACATGACGACGTGGAGGCGATTTGTCTGTGGCCACCCCGTATGGGATTGAGGCGTTTGGCAATAGAGAGAGAGAGAGAGAGAGAGAGAGAGAGAGAGAGAGGGGGAGAGAGAGAGAATATTTACCTCGTGTTTGGTTTGCGCCAGACGTATAGCACAACGTCATCATCTATGCAAAATGGTTTCTCATCGCTGGTGACATTCTCCCCAAAGCTAGGTGGTCTGTCTGCATATTCTAGTGCATATTCCACACGATCCTCCTTGTTGCGCTCAGTTAGCACAGGTTTCATTGCAGGTATGCGGCCATGCAGGTCATCACTGTAAAGCCAGTTCCTGTTTGAGTGGAACAGTGGAAGTGAAGTTGGCCGTGTATGGTAATGGTGGAAGTAAAGGGGTTGTCCTGGATGGCATCTCTGATAGCCGCATGTTTCGGGTGTTTTGCAACAAGGCCAACCGACCAGGGCTTCTCCATGAGGGAGCCAGTCTCATCGTGCCGCCAAACCCACAAGGCTACGGTATAATGAGAAATACTAAGCCTTCGTCCTGTCTCCTTGTTGCTTAGGCTTATGTCATGCAGGCTGATGATAGCGCCTTGCACTGCTTGTGACGTCGCCATACTTACTAGCACACCCATGGCAATAATTAACCACATTGGGTCGTACTGTTTTGTCACGTTTCGTTATCAGCACAAAGCTTCAGGTGATACGTTTTATGTCTGTCTGTTACATTACCATATCAGGTGTAGGTGATATGAAGTAGAACACTGTAATTCTGTGAACATATGAAAAAGTAATTAATTCGAAGTTACTTTTATTGCAGATTAATATAATATCCGATTCGTCAGGTTCATATGTATTCGAGCCTGCACCTATGTTACCTCAGATCAACAAATTATGAATTTTAGTCCTATTTGGCAATTCAGTCCTTATATCGCAAGTCACTTTTTTTCTCTTAATACTTTGGTAAGACCACTGTGGCATATCGTCACAGGTTATACGTGTACGTATGATATTATTCTATCCAGCCTCATTCTATGCTATGAAAAATAAGTTATATAGTGCGGTTATCATGTCTGTAAGGGATGTAGGGCACAGTTTGACGTACACGCCGAGATACTCCACATCTCTAACGTTTGATCAATTCCTAATACTGTACATCGGACCCTAGGGGCAAAGACTTTTTTGAGCGTGTGTTCACACACACACACACACACACACGCACGCACATTTTATATATATATATATATATATATATATATATATATATATATATATATATATATATATATATATATATATATATATATATATATATATAATATACAGAGAGAGAGAGAGAGAGAGAGAGAGAGAGAGAGAGAGAGAGATTATTATTCATTAACAGTTTTAGCGGCTTAAGGTACACCTGTCTAGTGGGAGAGGAAATATGTAGCACAACCTCCCACCACGATATATGATGGTGCACTGGGGTAGGAAGGTTGGAAAATCTATAAGCCTTTGTCTAAATGTACGAGTATCAGACATCACCAGGCAATTTAGCTTGAACACAACCACTTACACATATCTAAAAATGCAGACGCCTACTCTGAACTTATCCTAACACTAAGTACCAATCCTGGTTTTAGCACTTAATTGTGGCAACCAAATGAATCCGATGCACATGTGGGGATATCTCTTGTACATAAAGTCTGACACATGTCCTTTAACCCTTTCACTGTGATCTCTCTTCTAAGCTAAACAAACTCGAGCATTAGAAAGAGAATAGAAAATACAGAACAGCAAAATCGTGCAGTCCTCCTCCTCAGCAGGAGACTATGAAGCGGAAAGGCTCACAGCAAAACAAAAAAAATCGTAACCCTAACACGACAAAGAACACCGTTGATAGCTGCACCCATCCCCGCAATTTTGTAAGCGGAAAAAAAGAAAATTCTCATAGGAAAACGCCCCTTAAATGTCTTACCCATGTTAAAACCTGGCCAGGGGGTAGATCCGCCATTGCAGAATTTCCATTTCCTAGATAACTAACTTTGGTCATGAACACTGGTGTTGCCTTCCCTGGAGCTGCCATCCCTCTGGGTGGAGACCAAGCCTTATCTTGCCTAACACCTGACCTAAGTGAAGGTCTAAAACTGTCCAAATCTGTCGTGTTTCTAATTAATGATAATAACTATCTATCTATCTATCTATTGCCAGACGCCTCAATCCCGTTTGGGGTGGCCACAAACAAATCGCCTCCAAGTCGCCCTGTCCCCCGCCATTTCACTACCCTGCTCCCAACTCACACCCCCCTCTCTCATATACCTCTCCACCCCATCCCTCCATCTCATCCTCGGCCTCCCCCTCCCTCTTCCCCCCTCCACCTCACTCACATACACTCTCTTCGTCAGTCTTTCACCCTCCATCCTCTCCACATGGCCAAACCACCTCAGTGTGTTCCTCATAACGCTTCCTATCACATCCACATCCACACCACAACGCTCCTTTATATCCTCATTCGTCAGCCTGTCTCTCCACGTGACTCCACAGGCTCCTCTTAAATAACTCATTTCCACTGCTCTCACTCTTGACTTGTGTCCTTCCAACAATGTCCAAGCTTCACTTCCGTACGTTAGAGTTGGTATCACAATACTGTCATGTAGTAACTTTTTCACTTCCATGCTCACTTTCCTGTTTCTTATCACTGCTTTCAAGGAACCAGCAAATAACTATTATATATATATATATATATATATATATATATATATATATATATATATATATATATATATATATATATATACACACACACACAAAGAGAGAGAGAGAGAGAGAGAGAGAGAGAGAGAGAGAGAGAGAGAGAGAGAGAGAGAATAATAAGAACAATAATAATAATAATAATAATAATAATAATAATAATAATAACAATAATAATCTGTCTGTTGCCAAACACCTTAATCTCGTAAGGGATGTTCCACAAACAAATCGTCTCCATGCCGCCCTGTCCCCCGCCATTTCACTGCCCTTTCCCGAGCTCACTCCCTCCCCCCTTCTCTCATATACCTCTTTCCTCCATCACCTTCATCTCATCCTCGGTCTCTTCCTCCCTCTCCCCCTCCTCCACCTCACTCACATACACTTTCCTCGTAAATCTCTCGCTCTCCATCTTCTCCACATGGCCACACCACCTTATTGTCTTTCTCCTAACGCTTTCTATCACATCCACATCCACACCACAACTCTCCTTCACTTTCTCATTAGTCACTCTGTCTTCCCGTGTAGCTCCACATGCTCCTCTCAAATAATTCATTTCCACTGCCCTCACTCTTGACTTGTGTCCTTCCAACAGTGTCCAAGCTTCACCTCCATACGTTAGATTTGGTATGACAGTACTATCAGGCAGTGACTCTTGTACTTCCATGCTCACTTCCTTCAAAGAATCAGCAACCTTTCTTCCTCGTTTTACCCTTTCAAGCACTCCATCCTCCAAACTTCTATCCTTACTTATCACACTATCCATGTACCCAAGTGCAATCACATTTTCCACTTCCTTATCATCAACCTAAACTGTACATTAGGTGATTTCATTTCTTTCAGAGACCATAACACTACTCTTCCCTACATTCACCTTTAGATTCCGTTTCTTACACACCCTCCCAAACTCATTCACCAAGCCTTAGAGTTCCCCTTCATCGTCATTTAACAATACAGTATAATCTGTAAACAACAGTGCAGGAAGTTTCCAACGTTGCCCTCTCTCATTAGGGCCGCTCCAATATCCTCTGCCCTACCTTGTATCTCTTTTAAAACCCAGTCCATATATAGACTGAACAACCATGAAGACATGACACATCTCTGTTTCTGTCCAACATTCCCCATAGAAAAAATCACTCAGTTTAGTATCCACACGCACCGCAACCTTACGCCCGTAATCTTAAGATTAATTCCTTCTTTAACCCTTCGTTAGTCAGGTGAGGTGTTTTGGCACCCATATTTTTTTAAAAGCTCATGTTTCCTAGCAGATAATTTGAATATTTCTCTCCGTTCCAGTACTCTCCTGATTCAGTGAGGGGAGGGAGCATGTGGACTGGTTTAGGCTTGCCTCTGCTGTAGTGAGAGAGAGGGGCAGTTCCTCCCCCCCTGGGGTGTCCAGTCACCCCATCAAACTAACCCTTTAGATCATACTCTGATATGGATTGTTTTTTTTTAAATCTTATTTTTGCATACTGTTTATAATTATACTGATTTTAAAAATCACAAAATGTATTTTCCTGTGCGTGTTTACCTAACAAATGAGATTTGAGTCCATTTGTTATTTTTTTTTACTGATATTATAATTTATTGTATTTTATCCCCTGTGGCGGGGGGGACACAACCTGGCCGCACTATGGGGTGGTACTACTACTCTGCGGCCAGGTTGTGTTAGGAAGAATACTGCCACCGTATTCCCTGCGTGTCGTAAAAGGCGACTAAAAGGGGCGGGGTCAAGGGACTAGGGACCCACTCCTCTGTTTTTTAGTTCCTAAAAAGAGACAGGCCAGAGAAAGGGATGGGGGCTGGAGTTATCCCCGTACCCTGAAGATTGGGTCTATGAATGTGCGTGGATGTAGTACGATTGGGGCTAAAAGGGAGGAGATTGGGAGAATGTTTGTGAGAAGAAAGTTGGATGTGTTAGCTTTGAGTGAAACGATGATGAAAGGGAAGGGTGAGTCTATGTTTGGAAGTGTGAATGGAAGATTGTCAGGTGTTGATAGAGGAAGGGCAAGAGAAGGCGTGGCCTTGTTAGTGAGTCCGGAAGTACAGCAGTGTGTCATTGAATGAAAGGAGGTGTCATCGAGACTGATGTGGGTGAAAGCGAAATTTGAACGTGAGTTGTGGGTGTTTGTGAGTGCATATGGGCCTGGTAGTGAAAGGGGTGAAGAAGAGAGGGAGTCTTTCTGGAATGATGTTGATGAGTGTCTGCAGAGTTTTGGAGCGAATGTGAATGTGATAATGATGGGAGATCTGAATGCTAGAGTGGGAAATGTAGCAGGGAGGCGGTGGCTCAATCGGTAGAGAGGTGGCCTGCAGTCCTAGCGGACCCAGGTTCGAATCCCGGCTGGGGCAGGGAACAGTTTAAGGATTTGAATTTCAGTAAATCAGGCTTTACTGATCTACCAGAAGACCCGCCGACATGTCGTAAAAATACCCCCGCTAATACCAATACACCAGTTCTGTATGAGACAGCCCTAGCATGTATTCAATATGGACGGTGGGTGTTAGCGCCGAAGTGGTGACATGTAGAGGTGTATGGTATGTAGGAGGACTGCTGGGCCTTGATAGCAGGGTGTGAAGCCTATGCCCAGAGTCGGACACATAAAAAAAAAAAAGTTGAAGGTGTAGTTGGTATGCATGGTGTGCCTGGAAGAAATGAAAATGGGGAACGAATGATAGCGATGTGTGTTGAGCGAGAGATGGTGATTGGAAATACGCTGTTTGAGAAGAAAGATATTTATAAGTATACATGGGTGAGACAGGAGGGTGGAAGGGTTGTTGACAGAGCTTTGATGGACTATGTGGTTGTGTCTAGGAATGTAATAGGAAGATTATTGGATGTGAGAGTTCTGAGAGGGGAGGGTGGAGGTATGTCTGATCACTACTTGGTGGAGGGAAAGTTATGAGTAGGTAAGAGGTGGGTGAGAGCTAGGAGGGTTAGGTGTGGCAGGGAGGTTTTGAAAGTGAGTGAGTTGGATAAAAGAGAGAAAAAGATAGAGTATCAGGAGAAATTGAAAGATGAGTGGAACGCAGTGAAAGATCGGGAAAATGGCAGTGTGGAGGAGGAATGGCAGTTGCTTAAGAGTGCTGTGGTGGGGCATGCAGAAGAGGTGTGTGGTGTGAGACGTGTGGGTGGTGGTGTAAGAAAAGGAAGTGAATGGTGGTGCGAGGAAGTAGGTATGGCTGTGGCTGAGAAGAGACGTGCATATGAAGTGTGGCTGCAGAGGAAGGATGAGATGTCATATGAAAGGTATAAGGAAAAGAGGAATAGGGCGAGAAGGGCTGTGCATGATGCTAAAGTGGCAGCAGATGAGAGGTGAGGTAGGCAGCTGACTGAGAATTTTCAACAGAATAAGAAAATGTTTTGGAAGGAGGTGAAAAGGGTGCGAAAGGGAGAGTCTGGGAAGGAAGAACGAGTAAAAGCAGAGGATGGAAGGATGTTAATTGAAATGGATGCAGTAAGGAAGAGATGGGCAGACTATTTTGAAAGATTGTTAAATGTAGAGGGGAAAAGGGTGGCTGAGATTGTGGCGGATGAAAGGGTGCATGGAATAAATGTGTTTGGAGAGTTGAATGATTCTTTGATCACGAAGGAGGAAGTGGAGAAGGTAGTAAAGGAGATGAAAACAGGGAAAGCTGCAGGCATGGATGGGTGTGCTGTGGAATGCCTGAAGGGTGGTGGGGTGACTGTTGTTGACTGGTTAGTAAGATTGTTGAATGTGTGCTTTGTGAAAGGTATGGTGCCATCTGACTGGGCAAGTGCTTGTGTAGTCCCGTTGTATAAAGGCAAGGGTGATAAGTATGAATGTACTAGCTTTAGGGGTATAAGTCTGTTGAGTGTTGTAGGTAAGGTGTATGGTAGAGTGTTAATTATGAGAGTTAGAGAGGGTACAAAGGGAGTGATTGGTGATGAGCAGTGTGGCTTTAGGAGAGGGAGGGGATGCGTGGATCAGGTGTTTGATGTGAGACAAGTGTGTGAAAAGTTCTTTAGCGAAAGGCAAGGATGTGTTTTGGGCATTTATGGATTTAGAGAAAGCATATGATAGAAATGATAGGGAGGCTTTGTGGACTGTTTTAAGATTGTATGGACTTGATGGTTGGTTAATAAAAAGGGTGAAAAGTTTTTTTTGTAAACAGTAGAGCGTGTGTAAGAGTGGGAAATGCTGTGAGTGATTGGTTTCCCGTGAGAGTGGGGCTGCGACAGGGATGTGTGATGTCGCCTTGGTTGTTTAATATTTACATGGATGGTGTTGTAAGGGAGGTGAATGCAAGAGTTTTAGGTGGAGGTCAAGTGAATGTTGATGGTGGAGAGAGGAATCTGAGGCAGCTGCTGTTTGCAGATGATACTGCACTGGTGGCTGATTCAGAGGAAAGATTGAGACAGTTGGTAGAGGAGTTTGGAAGGGTGTGTGAAAGGAGGAAATTCAAAGTAAATGAGAATAAGAGTAAAATGATGAAGTGTACGAGGTTGGTAGATGGTAGGGGGATGAATATAGTTTTGAATGGCGAGTTGCTTGAGGAGGTAGAGTGTTTTAAATATCTAGGGTCACATGTTGCTGTGGATGGAAGAATGGATGCAGAAGTGAAGTTTAGAATAAATGATGTAGGAAAGGTGCTAGGAGGAATGAAAAAAGTGTTTGGATGTCGTTCGCTTAGAATGGATGTAAAGAGAAGGCTGTATGAGGGTGCTGTGGTACCGACTGCATTATATGGGGCTGAAACATGGAATATGGGTGTAGCAGAGAGGAAAAGTTTGAATGTAATTGAGATGAGGTGTCTGAGGAGTATATGTGGAGTGACGCATATGGATCGAGTAAAGAAATGACGAAGTGCGATGGAGAACTGGAGTTGTTCGTGAGATGGCTGGTATAGATGAGCAGAGGGTGTTGCGATGGTTTGGGCATATGGAGAGAATGGATAATGAGCGATTGGTGAAAAAGATAACTAGATCTGATGTGAGAGGTGTAAGGCTGAGAAGAAGACCACAAATAGGATGGATGGACAGTGTGAAGAGAGCACTGGATGAAAGAGGGATGTCTGTTGAGCAAGGAAGAGTGGCTGTGCGTGACAGAAATAAATGGAGAGAAATTGGGAATGAATAAGTGATGACGCAGTCCTGAGGGGATATTCTCCCTCATTTGGTCTGATTAGCTAGTCAGGTCAGGTGCGGGTAAGGGGATGGGTCTATTATGATGTGGCAGGAGTAAACCAGTTCTGCTGTCAGGCCCTGCTGCAGATGTCACTGATTGTATTGCGCAGTTGACCCTTGTGAGGTGTGGTGTGGTGAGGATCTGTCCCTTCTCCCCTTTGGGGCTAAGATGCGAATGAATGTATTTGAATGGATGAGTAAATGGGGAGTGTGTCGTCCTGTCTCGGCTACCTCCCTTTCCTTGGGGGTAGCAGCCTAGGCATATAGATAAATAGATATATCATTATTAATTAATAAACACCACCTACAAGGCATTCAATCTTTTCATTAGTGATTGCAGAGATATGCTGAAGCGGCAGTATGAATATATTTTACATGTTAGTAACACTACATGTATTTTTGTATTGGGGTGTTACACTCCACCGGACTAACCACGTTTGAATACCCCACAGGACTAACGAAGGGTTAAACTTACTTTTCTCGTCGAAGGAGTTTTCTTTTTAATCGGTATCCAAACAGATTTCCTTCGAAAGAGAGGGAAAATGTTCATTTGGAAGTCCTGTTAAGCTTAAGTGACACATTCTGTTGATATTTGGTACGATGGAGCGTAAGATTTATAAACTAATACATCAAAGCAAGCATCTCTCGTGCTGAATAATGAAAGAACAACACACTTGAGATGTGGGAGGTCGCCACCACGTCCATACTGTTGGTTTGTATTCAACCATAAATGCCATTCTGGCCAACACCACAGTGGTGTTCACTCCTGAAGACAATATATTGGTCACAAATTATAGTCGAAGAACACTATTATCTTTAATGCTGTAAGTATAAGAATCACTTGTTAACGTCCGTCTCATGTACTCGCATTGCGGAGCTCACTTTTTTTTTTTTTTCTCAGCTGAAAGACATGAGCCGAACCACTTTTGTGACCTTGATGGCAGTTTTTCCTTTTCCTGGCAAATTGACAAGCTAAATATTTAATGAAAGAAATCCTCGTGTGACCCTGGCCATATTGTTTAAGATCTGTCAGTGTCAGATCATATTAGATTGGATGACTATCCGAGGCAGTAACGTCATCTGCTCTGTTTATGTCTGGCTAAACATCTCAGCCGACATGGTTAACACTTCTAAAATGATACAAATAGCAGTTACAAATCAGTATATCGTTGTAAATATTATTAATAAAACAGCACAGTACCTTTCATCGACATTTTCAATATATCTAAGACAATGAACAACAACGAAACCCACAATAATTGTGAAGGGATTTTTGAAGAGAAGGGTCAAATGATTCCGACAAGTTCTAACAATTTCGGCTGCTCGAAGGGAAGACCTTGCCCTTCGAGCAGCTCAGAGAGTTTTTTTTTTTGTGTGTGTGTTTTAATACTAATTCGGCAAAGGATATCCTTCCCATGCCTCTAAAAGGGAAGGAAAAGTTTAAAAATGCGGGCTTTAGCACTATCATAAATACTCTCCATGGTATTCGAAAGCTTCCCATTTACTCCATATATTTTTAATATTTTCCACGTTATAAAATATATAGGGTAATATTTATTATATTTAATAATAATAATAATAATAATAATAATAATAATAATAATTGCTGCTACTTCTATTACCTATCTGTCCATCTAGTGCCAGACGCCTTAATCCCGTAAGAGGAGGCCACAAACAAATTTCTTCCATGTCACCCTGTTCCCTGCCATTTCGCTGACCTTCCCCCAGCTCACCCCCCCCCCCTTCTCTCATATACCTCTCCACTCCATTCCTTCACATATCCTCGGGCTCCCTCTCCCCCCCCCTCTCCATCTCAATCACATACACTCTCCTCATTAGTCTTTCGCTCCATCCTCTCCATGTGGCCAAAACACCTCAATGTATTGCTCCGAATTCCTCCTAGCACATCCACATCCACACCATAATGCTCCTTCACTTCTTCATTTGTCAGTCTGTCTCTTCATGGAGCTCCACATGCTCCCCTCAAATAGCTTATTTCCACTGCTCTCACTCTTGACTTGTGTCTTTTCAACAAGAGAGTACCAAGAGCTGGTATCACAGTACTATCATGAAGCGACTTTTGTATACTTTCATGCTCATTTCCCTATTTCTTATCATTGTTTTCAAAGAACCAGCAACCTTTCTTCCATGTTGTAACCTTTCAGGCACCTAATCCTCTTTACTCAACATACTACGCAAGTACTTTTATGCATTCACATTAGCCATTTCCTCATCATCCAACCTTACAGTGCATTCAGTGACTTCTTTTCTCTCGAAGACCCTAAGTTTACTCTTCGCTCAACCTCCAGGACTCCCATTTCCCAGCATCACAGGACGCCACGCACGGCAAACACGTTAGGAGACAAAAACCCCTCCCAAGATGGAAGATGGGCAATGACGGCCATCTTCACCAGCAGGCTACCTCTGCCAATGATTATGGGGGGGAGAGGGGGTGCTTGGTCCACGAAGCCGACAGATGGCGAACCACAAAAAGGTAGGCAGTCCTGAGTAGGTGTAATTGACAGCCATGCTTCAAGCCCTGTCACCACGTCAAGGTGATCCTCCTCATCAGGGTAGCAAAGTGTGAAAAGTGAGAGGAATATCAGAACGTAGGATTACAGAAAACAGAGGAAGTTACAGAAGACGAAGGAATAGACCGTGAACATAATATTAATTAAATAGGTTTAACAGAATATTGTATATCACTTGACCAACACACTCAATGGAATATTGCATAATACTTGACCGACAGACATACAGGTCACTAATGCCTACGGTTACCACACAGTTTTATTTAGCAGATGCTGATCTAAGACCTATTGTGTATTAACTTGAGAGGAAGTTGTTTGTATCATTGCGCGCGCTCCCACGCGCGAGCGAGCGTATGTGTGTGTGTGTGTGTGTGTGTGTGTGTGTGTGTGTGTGTGTGTATAGATGCCTGTAGGCACTCTTCATGCACCACGAGGATGTCTCATCGATGTTTTCATATTAACTATGACCTGTATTCCCTTTATGTGTGTGTAGTCTCCTCAAAGAAGTTTATGTAATTCATTTAATTTTCCTAAGAGCTCCATATCTTTGCCTACAAAATCCTCAGCTAAATTTGCATTGAAGGATTAACGCAATTATTAATTTAACAGCGACACAGCTTTATTCTGTTTGAGGCTTCATTCTCTGAGCTGCTGATAATGAGGTAATGAGATGGGTGCTGCAGGTGCCAAAGATTATTTTAATCAGTGGTGAGTTTGTTACATCTGCTACAAAAATTTCCGTTGAATTCCATTTTATATTTTGGAGTTAGTAATTCAATGTTAGGCCACAAACGTAAGTTATGGAATGGAGGCATATTCAAGACACCGTGTGTAAATACATTATATATATACTGGAGAAGCAGATGCTTGTGTGTCAGCTAATCACCATCTGTGTTACAAGCCCATCTAAAGAGTGGTGGGAGCTTCATTCATAGAAGACAGAGAGGGAAGAGAGGGAGTTCGAGCTCGGTAGTTCCACAGCTTACACCTTTACCAGCGCTCTTCTGCTCTTGCCTACGACCTGTTGAGGGGGGCTGTTAGCAGATCACCAATGCCTAAGAAACAGGTCTGCTGGGAACCGTGGTTTAGTTCAACTGTAGGTGGAGGGGTACGAATTCATCAAGTGCCAGGACAGTGGTGCTGATGCCTTCGTGCATGTCCAAGCTATAGTTACACCAAATCCATGACATCTAGAAAGGTCTCTCAGGAATGGCGAGACAGTGGAGTCAGCTGTCTCTGGGGCTCCTAAATGTCCTGAGGCCCAGGATGTTACTGGGCGCAGCTGTCCAGGGTTCTACCCATGCTCGGCGGCGCCGCTCAGTCCAAGGTCCCTGCGAGTCCTGGAGAGTTAGCACCATCGTCGAAATGTGCGTTGCGACGGCGAAGGCTTTTTGTAGGGATGACAAATGAGTGTTTTGCATTCTCCTCCCTAAGATCTTTAAGGAGAATGGGTTTCCTCGCCTTCTCATTACCGAGCTCTTCGCCCGTGACGTACGTCCCACCTCCCATCGTCGTCGAGAGCGTAAGGCCTGACCACCACAGCCTATTGCGTCCCGAAGGACACCAGGGGAGCAGCTGTAGCTTGACGCCCCATTAAACTGATGCAACTGCCTGTCTTCGGTTACTGATCCGGCTCCGGACCAGACCAAGGACGGGGCTGTCGACCCTCCTGGCGACCACCACAGGTTGCCAGCGACTGAAGGGGAACAGGACTCTTCTTCAGACTGCTTCTATGGTCGAGGGTCCGTCAACCGACTACTTGGGCGGGGTAGACATCGTTGTGTTCTCTCGTCCTCCAGCTGCGGAGAGTGGCCCGTCTCTCCCTTTGCTCAAGGCCTGTAATGTTCAGCTCGATGTGCCTGTTTACCAACACTTCCTGATCCTCGGTGTCCACACCCGGACGTCCCAGTTAAGGGCATCACCCTATATGACCCTGTACGATCTTCGGGCGAACGACCAGGGTGAGGGGGTTCCATCCAGCATGAATGTCAGGGGGGAAACGGTACAGTTCCCCAATCTTCGGGCCTGTTATTTCATGTTTCCTGATTGCCTGGCTCCCTAGACCAGCCGTCTTGTTTCCTAAAATTTTTTTATTGAGTCTTTGTGAGTTGTATATTATTTGGTCTAATGCCCCTCTAATTGGCTGGTGGCCATTAAACCCTATTTAACTAACTAACATAGGAGAACACATCGTACTAATAGGGGCTGCCGTGAGTCGCAACCTTCCACAACCCTGCAGTAAAGTGTATCCTTTTCACACTGGCCAACTGTACATGTGTGTATGTATTTATTATATATATATATATATATATATATATATATATATATATATATATATACAGTATCTATCTATCTATCTATATACCTAGGCTGCTTCCCCCAAGGAAAGGGAGGTAGCCGAGACAGGACGCCACACTCCCAGTTTACTCATCCACTCAAACACATTCATTCGCATCTTAGCTCCAAAGGGGAGAATGGACAGATCCTCACCGTACCACACCGCACGAGGGTAAACTGGGCAGTGCAATCAGAGACATCCGTAGCAGGGCCCAACAACAGGGCTGGTTTACCCCTGCCACATCATAATAGACCCATCCCCTTACCCGCACCTGACCTGATTAGCTGATCAGACCAAATGCAGGAGAATATCCCCTCAGGGCTGCGTCATCACTTATTCATTCACAATTTCTCTCCATTTTTTTCTGTCACGCACAGCCACTCTTCCTTGCTCAACAAACATCCCTCTCGCATCCAGTGCTCTCTTCACACTGTCTATCCATCCTATTCGTGGTCTTCCTCTCAACCTTACACCTCTCACATCAGATCTAGTTATCTTTTTCACCAATCACTCATTATCCATTCTCTCCATATGCTCAAACCATTGCAACACCCTCTGGTCAACTCGATGAGCCATTTCCTGAACAACTCCAGTTCTCCATCGCACTTCATCATTTCTCACTCGATCCATATGCTTCACTCCAGACATACTCCTCAGACACCTCATCGCCATTACATTCAAACCTTTCCTCTCTGCTACACCCATATTCCATGTTTCAGCCCCATATAAGGCAGTCGGTACCACAACACCCTCATATAGCCTTCTCTTTACATCCATTCTAAGCCAACGACATCTAAACACCTTTTTCATTCCTCCCAGCACCTTTCCTACTTCATTCATTCTAAACTTCACTTCTGCATCTATTCTGCCATCCACAGCAACATGTGACCCTAAATACTTAAAACACTCTACCTCCTCAAGCAACTCACCATTCAAAACTATACTCCTCCTCCTACCATCTAACGACCTCGTACACTTCATCACTTTACCCGTATTCTCATTTACTTTCAATTTCCTCCTTTCACTCACCCTTCCAAACTCTTCTACCAACTGTCTCAATCTCTCCTTTGAATCAGCCACCAGTGCAGTATCATCTGCAAACAGCAGCTGCTTCAGATTCCACTCTTTACCATCAACATTCACTAAACTCAGACCTCCACCTAAAACTCTTGCATTCACCTCCCTTACAACACCATCCATATACATATTAAACAACCATGGCGACATCACACATCCCTTTTGCAGCCCCACTCTCACGGGAAACCAATCACTCATAATATTTCTCACTCTTACACACGCTCTACTATTTACATAAAAAATTTTCATCCCTTTTAGTAACCTACCATCAAGTCCATACAATCTTAAAACAATCCACAAAGCCTCCCTATCAATTCTACCATACGCTTTCTCTAAATCCATGAATGCCCAAAACACATTCTTGCCTTTCGCTAAGTACTTTTCACACACTTGTCTCACAGCAAACACCTGATCCACGCATCCCATCCCTCTCCTAAAGCCACACTGTTCATCATCAATCACTCCCTCTGTACCCTCTCTAACTCTCTTCAATAACACTCTACCATGCACCTTACCTACAACACTCAAGAGACATATCCCTAAAGCTAGTACGTTCATACTTATCATCCTTGCCTTTATACAACGGAACCACACAAGCAATTGCCCAGTCAACTGGCACCATACCTTTCACAAAGCACACATTCAACAATCCTACTAACCAGTCAATAATAGTCGCTCCACCACCCTTCAGGCATTCCACAGCACACCCATCCATACCTGCAGCTTTCCCTGTTTTCATCTCCTTTACTGCCTTCTCCACTTCCTCCTTCGTGATATATATATATATATATATATATATATATATATATATATATATATATATATATATATATATATAATCATTCATCATCATTGTGGTAGGTGGGGGCGCTCACCATCCACTCACTCGATGTAGTGCTGCTATCGGGTGTCTGCTCTTTCCCCTCCATCCTTCTTTCCTTCCATTCTCTTCTGTCTTTCTGTCCTTCATTCTTTCCACTTCCTTCAGCCTGTGGGTGACTCTACACTGAGTGACAAGTCAAATGGTTTCCTGTGCACCAGGAAACCATTTACTACGCTGGGTGGTAACCATATAAACAAATTTTGGCGCCTGGTGGTTTAGTGGGTAATTATCGCGCTCCAATCGGATTGAGCCGGTGAAGGTTTATATCCAAGGTGTGGTTGGGGTTGATTGCTCATGTAATGCCACTCAGGGATGAATGAGGCTGGTCACTCTCATCTTAAATGTCGGGAGCAACTGCCTAGCCCTGGGTTCCTACGCTCCTTCTGGGGCAATGTAGGATTGGATGATGGATGGGTATACGAATATATATATATATATATATATATATATATATATATATATATATATATATATATATATATATATATACATATATCTATATTTATCTTGATATATATCTATATCTATATATATCTATATATATCTATATCTATATCTATATATATATATATATCTATATATATCTATCTATATAAATATCTCCCTATATATATATATATCTATATATATATCTATATATATATATATATATATATATATATATATATATATTAAAAAGAAATAGAGCGCAAAGGAATGTGAGAAACAGACTGGGCTTAATATTGGGGTAACTTTTATGCCTGAATGGACATCATGTTAGATACTGACTTTTTTGTTAACAATAATAGTGCAGTTAACCCCTTCCATCGTGGTATTTACAATCATATTTAACTCAGGAGATATCGTTAACTAAAGAAACAATCTGAATAAAAAACATTTTTCTTTCCATTTGGTGTTACTTCTCAAAGACCACTCATGTTCAAGGGACTGACGAAAGCTAAATTTAACTTATCGTGTTCAGAAAATCCTTCCTGGGGAACATAGTGATATGTAGGTACCAAGAATTAAATAAAAATATAGGTAACTGGACTGAAAGGATAAGCGTATCATATGATGTGTATAATGCAGTATGGTGGTGTGCGAATGAACTATATGAGAGAGATAATTCCCAACCTTTTTCGGATCATTGAATATTTACTGAAGTTTTTCAAATGTTCGCAACCAATACCTATTCCATGTTATACGTTTACCATATACTGGCCATAAATACGATTGTATGTTGCTGACAATCCGAAAAACAGGTGGTAATAATTGTATCCCTCTGCACTTTCACTGTAATGTAGTAAAGAATAATTTTAACGCTCCTACCGAGTATGTTTTACACTCATAGGAAGATGATAACAAATATATATCGATCTTCCTATTCAGTACAGTTATTTGTACAAAAGTAATCTAAGCAAATACTAAAACTTATTGGTTACTACAAAAACAAAATTGAATTTATAATCGATATCACACTGAATTGGCTATCAGGGATCCAAGCAATAATACTTGTGGAACAGCAAATTTATTTCCCTTAAACAAGTCATAAACTTCGAATATTTTGGAAAACAAGCTTCAGTCTACTAAAATTTGGACGTAAAGAATTATCGTTGATGTTGTCAAGAGATTTCATAAGAATTATAAATATGAACACAATTATATACAGCTTTTCATTTTTCACAGTAAAATATGCAAATTACGAACTTGTGGTTAGTTACCCACAAACTGAGAATCACAGTGGTAGAAGAATCCTGGTTATCGCATTACAAAGTTCTTGCGTTATTGATATTCAAGTTAATATTCACTACAACCGCTAGGAGTAAAAATATTTTTCTTACGAACGATTACAATTTATATCAGTATTTCATATTACATTGTGTGAGAAATACTTAGAGCAATTTTTTTGTGTTCCACATATTTGTATTTTCGTTTTAGCTTGGAATGGATTCGAGTGTAAGTAGAGAGTGACCGTCCCTCAGGCATTACATAATGTTTAGGCCGATCAAATGTGTCGCTTGTTTTTACCCAGAGATCCACGAACTTTGGTGCTAAAATTACCAAGATTCGTTCTTTTTCACCGGAAAATTACGAGTTGTGTCTGTCATTCACACTCGGGTAGCGTCCGTGACTGTGGAGTAATTGGTAGCGGTGCCACACAAGCATAAGGTCAACACTCACCCTCTGATTTGGGCTTCCCGTTGTGGTATCCATTTTACAGGTGCCGCGATCTTACCTACACCAGGTTGAGACAATTTACAGCAGTTCGTTTCACTGAAAATTCCCAGTATTCTAGCCCACTCCCCAGGGGCTTTCCAAAACCTGAGAAAATAAACGAAATGATAAATATGAGTCTGAATCGAGTTAGAGCATAGTAGCATTGGTTTGCGGTTATTTCATGCTAGGTTTTGTCAGGTTAGGTAAGGCTTAAGGTAAGTTTGCTTAGTTCAGACTACGTTGGGTAAATTAACAGGTACACTGCTTAACGATTACTGTAGATTTTTGTTAGGTGAAAGTTAGGTTAGTTACGTTGGTGTATGTGCCAGATCTCTGCGAGTTTGGAAATTCGTGGACACAGCGCTACACTTATATCTGCATGTCTCCAATATGTAAATAGATAAACCAATCAAATTCTACCTAGGAGAACTATCAGAACTGAACTATGATGTAGTTGTTATCAAGCCCTAATGAGGCCGACAATTACCGGCAAACTGGTTATTTTCTCACATAATGGATGATCAGTGAAGAGTTGGCAGCGATGTTCTCCCACACAGAAACTCGGTTTTTATTGCTGAGCACAGAGTCGCCTGATGAATTTAAAAACTTCACCACGATATCTCTCGCTCTCTCTGTCTTTTCCTCTGATCCATTTTAATCAGCTCATGACACTCTTCGAAGTGGAAGGGTTAGAGAAACAAAAAGATCCTATACAACCAGAAATCTCTCCTAAGATGAATCAAATCGTCTTGCCAGATAACTAGACTTGTATTCAGCTCAGGATAAAAATTTCGAAATGAATGGATTAGATACAGCTCATCAACCCTTTCCTGACAGGTTGCCCTTCTTGGGAAGATAAAATTATACGGCAGCAACAAAAATATTCTACAAAAAGGTGTCATTGTAATGAAAGGGTTCACTCTCCCCTTTTTTTTTTCAGAGGAGTTCAAATACCCATTGTGAACTTCCACCTTATTCACTGCCACTGAGAATGAAGAGAGTCTAGAATAATGCATATCGATCGCACGAGGGTTGTTGAGACATACAAGCAAGTTTCGCTACCCAACAAATTTCTGGTCTCCTTTGTACTTTGGGTCAAACAGAGTTGTTGGTGTTGTGATCCCAAGTTCATCATGATGCGAACCTCGTGGACGGCGGTTGAAGCTGCCCTGTTCCTGCAGTCCACCATTCTCATTTCTGGAGAAGGGTAGGTGACATTGTACAGTACAGTCGGCCTAGTTATATCCGTGTCACTGCTTAAATACCTCCCTTTAACAAACTGTATGAAGTTGCACCGATCAAGAACAGCAATTCATTTGATGATCTCAGACCATCTTTTCATTATGAACTGTTTTCGTGTTGCTCTTCAGACACTTGGCTCGTACTCTCGTCGGTTAAGGAAACTCTCTAACATCTAATCCTAAACGAATATTTTGGATACGGCAGGTTAATATCCTTTTGAACGTTATTTATGCAGAGTATAGCGGTATTGTAAAGATTTCTGTAACACAGAAGACAGTAAGGTGTAATAAACTAAATCTTTTGGAGAGCTGCTAGAGTGTTTCCTCATGGACAAGAATACAGGTTTTGGACAAAGTTTGTTTCCCCTTTGTCCTTGTTCATCCAACATTGAAACTGAGGACCTGGACGTAAACAGACTACTTCGGGTCATGTTGTAGGAATGTAGGGGAAGCTTAAGGACTTGGTGAAAACTATCTGCCTTACTGACCATCTCGTGGCAAACAGGCGTTATTATAAGCCCTTCCTTGGTATGGCAAACATCATAGCACATCTTCCTCACTATTTGTTTTGTCTATGCCAGATTAATGTTCTTTCTTATTTCCAGCAATGACATTTGTATTATTTCCTTTTTGCCATTTCCAGATTGCTTCGTCTAAAATTGGGAAAACCTGCCGTATAAAAATGTGGGAAAACCTGCCGTATCTAACTAAACACATTAAACTCATTTTCGTTCGTCAGGCCATCAGTAACTGTAGAACCATAACGGTTGAGAATTGGACCCATGTTGATATATATCTTATTACTCAAAATTATCACGAGAATAACCTCCTGAAGTCTGCTCCACTATCCATTTGGAGACCCTCATTATTAATACTCAAGCTTCTGTGAATCAACTCCAATTAAATATCATCATCCAGTGAATGCATCATATGGTTCTAGAGTTGCAACGACCTGAAAGTTTAATGGAGACATAAACGCCTCAAGCTTCATATTACTCCACTTCAGCCGGATTAGATTGTCTGGCATTGGCTGGAACGGAATACGAAAAATGTCCCAAGTATGGGAGGGTTAACTGAAAAAGGTGGTGGACATCACCCAGTTTTCTCTCTCTCCACAAATGGTACTGAATCATTCGCTCAAACATCCATCTGTCATTACATAAGCTCCCTTGACCGACACCTGCTGACACCTTCTCATCGATCCTGATATTTATTACATGGACAGTGATTCTACAGCGCGTTTATTATCATTTGGAATATAACCTAACCCCTTTTAACCCAGTTGATAGCCAGTGTAGTCAGGCAGGACATTAGATTTCTCTAGTAGCCATGGAAACTCATTCTTACATCATAATTATGGCTCATCGAACTTCATGCAACCACTACTTCTTATTCAAGTTGTGGGCATGGCACAGATCCGTCCAGGAAATATAAATCAATTATATCGCTTCGAAGTTTAACGACCATTCTATGCTACCGTGATCCTGTTCAGTTTAACACTACACTACAATGACGTTCCTAATATCTAATTAAAAAAAAAAATTAGATTGTTGCATTTTTATCGATAGAGAAGCATCTCTAAGTGTAGCTTAATCTGTCTGTCTCTCAGTAACGTTTTGAGATGCCAGATTATTCACCCTCGTAGAAATTGGCAACTTTAGTGAAGCCACACCACGTCACATCACACAACAACTCTCCTCAACACACTGCACAGACACATGCCCACCATATCACACCAAAAACTTTACCACCTTGTAATACCTCTCTGCACAAAATCACAAGTCACACCACACCAAGATACTGTCTAAAGAGCCCCTGAAGATACTACCTCTAGTACATTTGTAGGCTACTTATGTAATATGTATTACTCATATGTACTCACTTTTTACTGTTGTAGCACTTTCTTCCAATTCAGAGTTTACACAGCCTCCAGTTCATTTATCATCCACATACAAAATGTTTTATAATAAAAGTTGGATTCGATTTTACCATGGAATTAAGCATAGTTATTTGGATTCTCTTACAGACTTTTTATAAACTAGCAGGCAGGACAAGTCGAAATATTTTGTTAACATTCTATTTCATTTCTTTGGAAGTCGACGGTTTATAGCATCAAGAAGTTGGGAATGGAAATGGTCAGCACAGATGGAAAAGACTAGGTAGAAGAAGAGATGAGACAAGAGAGTAAGCAGATGTGACGTGATGTACTGTCCAGTTACAGTTCATCCACCTTAGCTTGGTGGAAATATTTGTCTTATAGCAGATTAGTTCACGTAGCTCATTAGCAGAATATGACTAATACGGATTGACTCCCTTTTTCTGTGGTAGCACTTCGTTTTCACTCACAATGCAATACCGCTTTAATCTCAAAGTACAGCTCTGCATTCAAGATGGAGAGATAGCAGTATTAAGCCAAGGTAAAGCCAATAAAACATAGAATAAGCGTGAAGTATTAATATAACAGAATAAGCGTGAAGAATATTGAGAGAAGCCTCTTTAAATCAGTGGACTTTATATGGCTGATGATGTTTTGTCTGGGTCAAATGTATTTGGAAGGGTCAAATTTTGCGGGCTTCCAGTCTCTGGTTCCTCTTCTACACTACCAAATGTTATTGTTTTGTCATCTGCTGGATAATACATGGATATATTTAAGTTAAAGGAATGTATGGGCAAGGAGGCTGATAGAAGTAGAGGGAAACCAAGAATGAGGTACAAAGTCAAAATGAGAAAGTATATTTATAAGGGGGGGGGGAGGAGTGTGTTGTGGATAAAGGGCTTGGTAACAGGGACAGACATGACTCAAGGTTTTCATGGCTAACACCCTGTTGAGCGTGGGAACAGAAACCCAGTCAGACCCGGCCGACTAAGCAGGGCAGAAGAAGCAACAGCTGTCATGTCTGTCGTTGCTCTCATTGCTGCGTTTCTTCAGTCGCGCCGCCCCCAGAGCCATACCACGCAAGGATCTTCTCAGTTCTGGGGTCAGTGGTGGCCCCCAGACTAAGATAACAAAGGTTTTTCACACAAAGAGCCTGTCAGGGTCATATGGCAAGGATGGCAGCAAGTCTCCCCCACCACCCACCTCTGCCACTCCAACATCCTCACCACACACAGCATCAGCACTCACCACACCTGTCAAGGGTTGCAACATAAGATGATCAATTTCTTTTTTCTTTCAGTTTGATTTTGTCTTATGTATTTTGTTCTTGTCATCTCAGGATGATGATATTCGTTATAGAATAGACTTTTTGAACTGGAGTGACGAAATGTATTTTTTTTTTTTTTTATGTCAGAAAATCTTTTAAAACAATGGGTGAAAACTATATAACCAAATATCGGGGTGATTCTACTCAGACAAATGGAGTGCCATGGTAGGCTCCACGTCACCCCATTATTTGGTTATATGCAGCAGTGGTCAACAGTTTCCTTCAGTTTGATTATGTATTTTATAATTATATTTTATATTTTGTTCTCTTTACCTTAGAATAGAATTTTTGATTTTTTAAAAAGTCTACATTAATCTTTCGAAGCAAGATGTCTCCTCTAAAGTGGGTATAGTAAAACCATCTGTTGGCAGGAAGAATAACACACGCTCACAAAAAATGCGTCTTCGAGTGAAGGGGGTTTAAGCTTCCTGGTTCTGTGGGGAACAAAGAGAGTTACTGATGTTTATGAATAAGTGTTATACATTACCTGGCTTTAGTGAGTACGTGTTATGACCTAAGATTATTCTACAGTGGAAATCATATTTGTAAGTATTCTTGTAGATTCATCCAATCACATTGTCTTTATCGTACATGAATTATACTAATATATAACATTTATTTTTGCTTTAAATTGATCTTGCTTGTTTTGGATATTAATCTTTACCTTAGAGTACTGGAAAGTAATTATATACTAATCAAAACGGAACCTGTTTGCTGCAGCATTTAGATTGGTAAACAGGCTGTACTTTATGGATTGCCACAGCTATGCATCAGGAATAGGGAAGACTGTAAGTTTTACTAAATCTTAATATCAGATTTCCTTCTGAGCATGGTACACAAAAAATATAAAGAAAAACAACAAAGCACCAAGTATAAGATGTGTTGCTTGAGATACTGGCTTATATACAAGAGGAATCAAGACCATAAAGCATGACAAAGCGAAGGGAAAAGGGTATTGATGACTAAATCACTGATTACTTCTAGACTGGTGGTGGTGGTGGGGCAGGTGGCTCTAGTATAGGAACTTCCTCCTCCACGCGTGAGCATCCCCTTCAGCACAGTCGGTAACAACCCCGCAGGCCGCTTGTTGGCCATGCACACACACCACAAAATTGGGTGCAGGTTTAATATGCTGGACATGAATGGTGGTTTGGAGTGCTTCTGTGGAAAACTACAAGCTATACCTAGAACTTTGACTTTCATATTTTTCTTTTTATTTATCAGGTGGCCAAGGCAGAAGGGACTTTACAGGAAAATTTCCAAGATGCTTTCTTGACATTTAATTACTTCTACCACATCTTGATATTTTGTTGCTATCTGATTCCAGTTCAATCCCGCAGAGCTAAAAAATGATTATTATTTGTCTAAGAAACAAACTCAAAAATTTAACTTCTTATTCTGCATAACATCAGCAATTAAGCATGTTAATTCTTCCTTAGTTATGTCTTAACATTTGGATTCATTATTTGTGTATTTTATTAGAAACATACATCACAGGGTAACACAGATATATTGAAATATAATACTGTACCTCGGTCACCTCTTAGCTTGGCCCCTGAGGTATGGTTTTGTCATGACAACAACATGGTGGTCCGTTCTCACAAGACAAATCAGGATTTGTTTACAAATTACAAAAACGATATTAGAAATTACACCATTTGCAAGGTTTTACTGAACTACAAATGAAAATATTATTATTAATACACACACACACACACACACACACACACACACACACACACACACACAGAGGGATTCAGTTGAGGCGGACGTGCGACATCGGCGCTCCGTACCGAACCAACACGGCCAGTGGCATTACCTAAATTAGTATCTTTGTATGAGTCAAGCTCTGTACCAGGTTAGACTAAATGATTTTTCATTATTAAAAGGAAAAAATAATAAGTTTAAACAAGACTTGTTCAAACAGGAAAGAGAACCAAGACCAAAGAATACGCTGAGTCATCTGAGGTTTGTTTAGACTACAACAACACGGGGATTGTAAGTACATACTCTGCACTTTTAGTATTGCAAAATGGATACATACTTTAGTAAAGCAAATCTGGAAAAGAAAAGGGATAAAGGTAAAAAGCAAAATGATGATTTCTACCAAGAACTGGTTGAAGTGGAGACTCACAATAGACTGGTTGAACGTGTAAACAAACTAGAAATGGCTTTAAAAAATGAAATTGATGAAATAAAGAAGCAGATGCACTTGCAAAAGGAAGAAATTGAAAAACTAGGAAGGGAGGCCAATAAGAAAGACAACCATCAGTGAACTAACGGTGGAATTGAGTACACTTAGGAAGAAAATGAGTGAAATGGCAAGTACAGTAGTCAATCACGAGAGTGTTATGGAAGAGTTAAAAAATGACACAGAGACAATTAGGCAAGTAAGCAGTCTTATTGACCAGAGCAGTGATATTGAGAAGATATCACAGGTGAATGAAGCAGTGCAAAGCTACAAAAATGATGTGGAAACCACGTATGCTGAAATGATGAAAGTAAAGAAAGCCTTAGAAACAAGGGTGGAGGGAAAAAAAGCATTAAAAAGGAAGTGAAAAGAATAAAACAAAACAATCCGAAGTTAGTCAGAGATTCAGTAGATATAAACAAATCTATAGTAATCACTGGTATAGAAGAGGAAGAAGTAAAAAACAAGATCACAAGAGACAAAAAGGAGATGGCAAATGTAATGAGCTTACTGAAAGAAGTATCAGAGGAAATCTGTAGTAAAGACATAGAGGAACACAAAAGGTTAGGGAAATATGAGAAAAGCAAGACAAGACCTCTAAAGGTGACTTTCCAGAGTGTAAACACTGTGGAAGAGATACTAAAAAATGCAAAAAATCTTATGGAAAAAGAGGAGTTCAAAAATGTATGGATAAAAAGATGCCTAACACAAGAAGAACTGGAATTACTGAAAGAGAAAAGGGAGGAAGCAAAAACAAAAAATGAGGGAAGATCAGAAGAGGAGAAGAAGAAACTTTTTTACAAAGTAATAGGATTACAGGTACGAAAGTGCTACACAAACAAGATGGAATAAAAAGGAGGAAGGTAGTAGAACCATGTCATGACAAGTATATAAACAAGATGATAAAGTTAATGTACTCAAATGTGGATGGAATGGTATCTAAATTACTAGAGATAAATGATTATGTCAGAGAAAATGAACCACAAATAATATGCCTAACTGAAACAAAATTAACACCAAGGATATCCAATGACATACTAAACTTAGAGGAATACAATATTTGGAGAACAGACAGAAATTAAAAAAAAAGGAGGAGGAATTATAATATTAACTAAGAAAAATCTAAAAGTCAATGAAATAAAACTAGATATACCATCACAAGTAGAACTGATTGCAGTAGAGATCAACACATCTGAAGGTAAAGTAATTGTAGCCAATTTGTACATGCCACCCAGATCAAACACATGGGAAAGAGATGAATATGAGGACCTGGCAGAGAGTACAATTCAGAGTTTAAGATCATTACTACATAAAATGGAAGAGAAATCAGAAAGAATTATACTAACTGGGGATTGCAATACAAATATAAATTGGAATACTCTAGATATAATTAGCCAAGAAAGCTGTTGGGACCAAAAGCTCCTAGATCTCGAACGAGAGTTCTTCCTAACGCAACATGTGAGGGAAACCACCAGAAAAAGAGGACTTGATGTACTTTCAGTGCTAGATCTAATATTTACTAGGCAAGAAAATGATATTGACAGTTTAATATATCACCCTCCACTCGGCAAAAGCGATCATGCAGTACTAAATTATAACTTCAGGATAGCATATGACATAGTATACAGCAATGACAGTTACAAAAAGAGCCTAAACTATAAAAAGGGATATTATCAAGACCTAAAGAAGTATTTCTTAGAAGCTGATTGGGAAAATGAGCTTAGAGGACAAGATTTAAATGCTGTATATAAAAAATTCTGTGAATTTTATGAAATAGGAGTCCAGAAGTACATCCCACAGCACAAAGAAGCAGATAAGAAAATACAGAAATGGTTCAATACAGAATGTAAAAAATCAAAAGAAAGAAGAGATTTGTTGTGGAATAGATACAGAAGACATAATAGTGAAAGGGCGTATAATAATTACAAACAGGCAAGAAACGATTATACAAGAATAAGGAGGGAAGCCCAAAAACAGTTTGAGGAGGATATAATAAATAAAAGTAGTGATCAACCAAAGCTGTTTCACAGCTATATCAGAAGCAAAACCAAAGTAAAAGATATAGTACAATCAATTACGGACAAGGGAATCACTTATACACAAGAGAAAGATATTTGTGAAGCACTAAATAAGAATTTGCAATTAGTTTTTACAGAAGAAAAAAATTTTGAGAGGGACTATGTGGAACATGCATGTCCCCACATACTACCAGATATACAAAGAGCAGAAAAAGTAATACAGGAGGAGTTAAGTAGATTAGACCGAGGAAAAGCAAGTGGTCCTAATGAAATTTCATGTTGGGTACTACGAGAATGTGCAAAGGAGTTAAGTAAACCATTATTTTTAATTTTCAAGAAATCCTTGAGTCAAGGTAAACTACCTGATATTTGGAAAAAAGCAAATACTGTCCCCTTATTCAAGAAAGGAAATAGACAAAATCCACTCAACTACCGACCAGTATCACTGACCAGTGTTGTAAGGAAGATATTAGAAAAGCTTATAAGAAAAGCTTGGGTAAATCATCTAGAAGAACACAGTATGATAACAGAAAGACAGTTTGGTTTCAGAAAAGGAAAATCATGTGTTACTAATCTGTTGAGCTACTATGACAGAGTAACAAACACAATACAGGAAAGGGAAGGATGGGTGGACAGTATCTATTTAGATTTCAAGAAAGCTTTTGACACAGTACCACACCAAAGACTTTTATGGAAACTGTACCATCAAGGAGGAATTCGAGGCAAACTGTTTTGTTGGATGCAAGACTTTCTCATAAAAAGAGAAATGAGAACAGTACTAAGAGGAAACTACTCATCATGGAAAGAAGTGACTAGTGGAGTACCACAGGGTTCAGTGCTGGCACCAATCATGTTTTTAGTGTATATAAATGATATAAACAGTATAACTGGAAATGAGAGCTATCTGAATATGTTTGCAGATGATGCAAAAATACAAAGGAGAATTACTAACGCAGACTCTTGTAAAGAGCTACAAGAAGAATTAAATAAACTTCATGAATGGAGTAGTACATGGCAAATGGAATTCAATGTGGACAAGTGTCATGTAATCAAGTTTGGTAAAAGTGGAAAAAGACCTGATTGGGATTATAAGTTAGGAAATAAAACCCTATACACATCAGAAAGAGAGAAAGACCTAGGTGTGATTATCAATAAAAGACTATCTCCGGCTGAGCACATCAGAGAGAAGGTACGGAACATGTATACAATGCTTGCAAATATGAGAATAGCATTCACATACATAAATGAAGACATGCTAAGAAGGATAATAACATCATTCATTAGACCAACCCTGGAATATGCATCAGTAGTCTGGAGTCCTCATCTCAAAAAGCACATAGACAAGATTGAAAAAGTTCAAAGGGCCGCTACAAGATGGATACCAAGCTTAAGGGACCTAAGCTACGAAAGAAAGACTAAATAAACTGAATCTACCAACACTACAGGAGAGAAGGAAAAGAGGTGACATGATAATGCTATATAAGTGCATATCAGGGAAGGAGAAAATAGACATAAATGATTACTTAACATATGGAGAAGCATCAGCAAGAGGACACTGCAAAAAACTGCATAAGAAGAGAGGTGATAAAGACGTAAGGAAATTCAGTTTCCCAAACAGAGCAATTGATCAATGGAATGCACTACCGAATGAAATAGTGTGTGCCAAAACAATTCACAAATTTAAGGATATGTACGATAAATATGGTTTAAGACACGGGACAGTACGAGCTTGACTCATTCCTGTAAAGATACAATTAGGTAAGAACAATTAGGTAAGAACACACACACACACACACACACACACACACACATATATATATATATATATATATATATATATATATATATATATATATATATATATATATGTGTGTGTGTGTGTGTGTGTGTGTGTGTGTATATATGCCAGTTGCCAGCCGCTGTATGAAATGCACACTCTACCACTGTACCACAGAGGCTACACACACACATATATATATATATATATATATATATATATATATATATATATATATATATATATATATAATGGTAGATTACTAGTGGAGAAGGGAGAAAAAGTGAGCAGATGGAGAGAACACTTTAAGGAATTGTTGAACGTAGAGGATGGAAGTAATGCGAGTATAAGTGGCTGGGGAATGGCTGGGAGAAGGAGAGAGCTGAGAAGACAGGAAGAAATCAGTAGGATAGAAGTTGTGGAAGCAATGAAGAAAGTTAAATCGGGGAAAGCCCCAGGAATTGATGGAGTGTGTGGTGAAATGCTGAAGCATGGGGGAGAGATAGTAGTAGAATGGATGTGGAAGATGTGCAGATTGGCCTAGGAGGAAGGTAGAGTCCCGGAGGATTGGAAGTCAGGTATAATTATTCCCTTGTACAAAGGAAAAAGGGAAAAAGAAGTGTGTGGTAATCATAGGGGCATTTGTCTTCTTAGTATAATAGGAAAAGTGTATGGTAGGATACTTATTGACAACGTTAGAGAAAGAACAGAGAAATTAGTTGGAGAAGAACAGGGAGGCTTTAGGAAGGGAAGAGGTAGTGTAGATCAGATATTCATTCTTAGATCTTTAGTGGAAAAGTTTCTAGAGAAGGGAAAGATGTTGTATGCGGCTTTCATGGATTTGGAGAAAGCATATGACAGGGTGGATAGACAAGGATTGTAGAAAGTGTTAAGAATATATGGAGTAGATGGGAAGTTGTTGAATGCTGTGAAGAGTATGTACGATGGTGCGAAGGCTGCAGTGCGTGTGGATGGTGAACTAAGTGAATTTTTCTCTTTGAAAGTTGGGTTGAAACAGGGATGTGTCATGTCTCCATGGTTGTTCAATCTGTACATGGATGGGGTAATAAAAGAGGTACAAGGTAGGGTAGTGGATGTTGGAGTGGCCCTGGTGAGAGAGGATAGTGTTTGGAAACTCCCTGTACTGTTGTTTGCAGATGATACTGCGCTGTTGAGTGAAGACGAAGGGGAGCTGCAAGGCTTGGTGGATGAGTTTGGGAGAGTGTGTAAGAAATGGAATCTAAAGGTGAATGTATGGAAGAGTAAAGTGATGGTCTTTGAGAGAGGTGAAGTCAGTGAATGTACAGCGAGGTTGGATGGTGAGGAATTGGAAACTGTGAGTACGTTTAAGTACTTGGGTAGTGTGATGAGTAAGGATGGAGGTTTGGAGGGTGAAGTGCTTGAAAGGGTACAGCAGGGAAGAAAGGTTGCTGGTTCTTTGAAGGCAGTGATAAGAAACAGGGAAGTGAGCATGGAAGTGAAAAAGTTACTACATGACAGTATTGTGATACCAACTC
Source organism: Coenobita brevimanus (assembly GCF_032717465.1). Lineage (NCBI taxonomy): Eukaryota > Metazoa > Arthropoda > Malacostraca > Decapoda > Coenobitidae > Coenobita > Coenobita brevimanus. The sequence continues at coordinate 23,204,697 of NC_137057.1, read as the reverse complement.
TAACGTACGGAAGTGAAGCTTGGACGTTGTTGGAAGGACACAAGTCAAGAGTGAGAGCAGTGGAAATGAGTTATTTAAGAGGAGCCTGTGGAGTCACATGGAGAGACAGGCTGACGAATGAGGATGTAAAGGAGCGTTGTGGTGTTGATGTGGATGTGATAGGAAGCGTTATGAGGAACACACTGAGGTGATTTGGCCATGTGGAGTGGATGGAGGTGAAAGACTGACGAAGAGAGTGTATGTGAGTGAGGTGGAGGGGGGAAGAGGGAGGGGGAGGCCGAGGATGAGATGGAGGGATGCGGTGGAGAGGTATATGAGAGAGGGGGGAGTGAGTTGGGAGCAGGGCAGTGAAATGGCGGGGGACAGGGCGACTTGGAGGCGATTCGTTTGTGGCCACCCCAAAAGGGATTGAGGCGTCTGGCAATATATATATATATATATATATATATATATATATATATATATATATATATATATATATATATATCAGTGTATCTGTATAAAACTTCATTCTCTCTCTCTCTCTCTCTCTCTCTCTGTTGGAAATGTTGGTAGAAAATAATCCCTGTTATCTCACTACAGCATCGCAGTATCATTGGTTTTAGACCTTTGGCGCTTCCCTGTAGCATACAAGTACGCTGATATTACTAACAATATCATCCCTTAAGATTATTAGCGTTGTTTCGTAATAATATACATCATACATGGGGGAGGCGGTGGCTGAATCGGTGGAGAGGCGGCCTGCAGTCCTAATGGGCCCAGGTTCGAATCCGGGCTGGGGCAGGGAACAGTTTAAGGATTTGAATTTCATAAAAGCAGACTTTACTGATCTTCCAGAAAATAAACACCCCCGCTAATACCAATACACCAGTCCTGTATGAGACAGCCCTGGCATGTTTTCAATATAGATGGTGGGTGTTAGCGCCGACGTGGTGACGTGTGGAGATGTAGAAGGACTACTGGGCCCCAGAGAGGACTACTGGTACTTGGGAATCGGCCCTGAAGCCTTTGCCCGTAGTCGGACACGTAAGAAAAAAAAATACAAACCTTAATTTTCTCAAATTCATTTGGGAAAACACTACAAATTCTGAAATGATTGTTAACAACACCTGTTTATGGATTTATGATTTATAGGATACTATTAAATAATTACATTGTACAACTTGCATAATAGAATACGACGTAACAGGTTAAAATAATATGTTTTACTCACTGAAACGTTATGCCTGTATTATTGAATGACAAGGAGAAAACGATAGGAACGAAAATAATAAATTGGTTACAAACCTCACAAGCTTTTTTGTGTCCCTTCAAAATGAATGTATGACTAACTTCGAGCAGGGTAAAGGATATACCTGAGAATTTTATATGTCTGGATTTGGTCTGGCTGGAGAGAGTAGGGATGGTGGTGTGGGGGGGGGGGGGATTTGCGCTTTAGGAATAAACGTACGATGACTTGGAGGAGGAGGGCATGAACTTAGATATAAGGGAATATTGGCCTCCCTTCCCTGTCTCTCCCTCATTTGCCCTTTCTTCCAGTGCCTTGCTGCTAACCAAATGTCATTATAGGTTGATCGTCTGTCTTATTAGGTAGTTTCAACTCTTTGAGAACCCTGTATAGCAGCAGTAATTCTCTTTTGTAGGGGATTTTTTTTGGTTAAATGTTGAATACTATAATATGCATACATTTCAACACCTAAGGATCTCATTGCCATTGTATAATTGATACTGAATATATGTTCATCGATTGACTTTTTCAAGTGCGGTTTATTTATGCCCTTGATTGAAAGGATTACTCTCTAGACTCAATGAGGAACAGTGACAACCGTGAGGAAGGAAGGCATATATTTCTATAAGTAATGTTGGAACTTTAGTGTTTTGTTACTGATGATGGCAAACGATTTTATTCAGCTTACGTGGCATCCCCGTTTCTTCTGGGGTAAGTATAATGGCAGTCTAATGGCAATTGTGTGCCCTCAAGGATGATGTATCCAGTCCCGCTACTCACACCGTAATTTCTTTGTGTACGATCACGAGAAATACATGCACGAATTCAGAAATGCTCTGGTTACAGACCCTCAGATGAAAGCCAGACAAATTTCCACTGTACCACGACCAGGTAAAACTTTCCTTCCAGGCCCACAGTTGGGGGAGAGGGTAACTGGATTACAACTTTTACCAGGTTATGGTACTTTGGAAACCTGCTTGACTCTCAGCTGAGAATTTCGAGTTCGCTTCACAACACAGTATTGGTAATAGGTTTGTTCATTTTTTCTTTGTTTATATTTATTTTATCACACTGACTTACCGGATATGCTTTGGGTACGATTACAAGTTTCAACTTGCCCAAATGTCAGGGGGTGTTTCTTCCCTTTCAAACCCACAGTTGGGGTGAGGGTATATTGTTTACAAGAATGTCACAAGGTGAGACAACTTTTGCCTGGTCGTAGTACAATGGAAAGCTGCCCGACTCCAGTCTGAGAGTCCCGGGCTCGATTCGCAACACAGTATTGTTAATAAGTTATTTAACTTTCCCTGTATAATACAGGCATATTTCTTCAATGTTCGTTCCATCTTCATCATAAGAATGAAATCTCCGAGCATGTTGAGCTTGATACATTTAATTTATGATACTGTGTGACTCTAGTAAACAAATGAATACGTGTGCATGGTCTTTTTGTATGGCAACGATTTACATGTTAACTGAATGTCACATGAACCCCTCATTCATCTGTTAGTGTGCGTGAGAGAGCGGGAGGGTAGTGTTGAGCATGTACAGTATTTTGTCACAGACTCAGGACATCCTTATAAAATGGACTCTCATTTCGCCTATAGGATATCCTTGGGCTAGGTTGTGAAGGCTTGGTACCAGTGCCTTCTCTGCAACAATTGTTTCTGTCTCGTAATACCTATTTTCTCCCTATCCTCGCTTTCCCTGCCTGGTCATCTTGCAGCCTTATACGAGTATGTCTTTTTTTTTTTTTTTTTTTTTTTTTTTTTAGGAAGAAGGAACTAAAGGCCGCGAGCCCGCAATTATTGTTCCTTCCAAGAGAAAAACAAAATACAAGAGAGAGACAAATTCAAGATCCGATCATTACGAGATGCCTGGACACACTGCGTTTGTACTTTACATCATTTGTACCCCTTGCTCTGCTTCGCATATTTTCTAAAGCTACTATTTCTTTACACCTGCATTACTTCAGTTAGTGATGAAGTAATGGTAATGTGCCGGATGATCATGTAATGTAGCAATAAGTCTAAACCTATGGTGATGTAGTTACAGGATTATGTGTATTAGGTATTCGTGTGTATATGACGCTTTGAGGTGGAGTGGTAGCAGAGGGTAAGAAGGAGTGGAGGATGACAGGAGAAATGTGTGTGAGGGTGACCGAAGGAGTACAAGAAGGAGGCTGCATTACCAATGTGGTGAGCGGTGTTTATTGTGATGATTACTGATACAGTCACCCTGTTCGCACGATATTAAGCTGTGTTTGTCAGGCAGATATACATTAGATACGAGTATCTATCTACCTATTTACCTAGGCTGCTTCTCCCAAGGACAGGGAGGTAGCCGAGACAGGACGACACACTCCCCATTTACTCATCCATTCAAACACATTCATTCGCATCTTAGCCCCATGGGGAAAACGGACAGATCCTCACCGCACCACACCGCACAAGGGTCAACTGAGCAATGCAATCAGTGACATCCGCAGCAGGGCCCGACAGCAGAGCTGGTTTACCCCTGCCACATCATAACAGACCCTTACCCGCACCTGACCTGACTAGCTGATCAGACCAAATGCAGGAGAATATCCCCTCAGGGCTGTGTCATCACTTATTCATTCACAATTTCTCTCCATTTATTTCTGTCACGCACAGCCACTCTTCCTTGCTCAACAGACATCCCTCTCTCATCCAATGCTCTCTTCACACTGTCCATCCATCCTATTCATGGTCTTCCTCTCAGCCTTACAGCTCTCACATCAGATCTAGTTATCATTTTCACCAATCACTCATTATCCATTCTCTCCATATACCCAAACCATCACAACACCCTCTGCTCAACTCTATCAGCCATCTGCTGAACAACTCCAGTTCTCCTTCGCACTCCATCATTTCGCACTCGATCCATACGCGTCACTCCACACATACTCCTCAGACACCTCATGTCCATTACATTCAAACTTTTCCTCTCTGCTACACCCATATTCCATGTTTCAGCCCCAAATAACGCAGTCGGTACCACAACACCCTCATACAACCTTCTCTTTACATCCATTCTAAGCGAACGACATCTAAACACTTTTTTCATTCCTCCCAGCACCTTTCCTACTTCATTTATTCTAAACTTCACTTCTGCATATATTCTTCCATCCACAGCAACATGTGACCCTAGATATTTAAAACACTCTACCTCCTCAAGCAACTCGCCATTCAAAGCTATATTCATCCTCCTACCATCCACCAACCTCGTACACTTCATCACTTTACTCTTATTCTCATTTACTTTCAATTTCCTCCTTTCACACACCCTTCCAAACTCCTCTACCAACTGTCTCAATCTCTCCTCTGAATCAGCCACCAGTGCAGTATCATCTACAAACAGCAGCTGCTTCAGATTCCACTCTCCACCGTCAACATTCACCAGACTCAGACCTCCACCTAAAACTCTTGCATTCACCTCCCTTACAACACCATCCATGTAAATATTAAAAAACCAAGGCGACATCACACATCCCTGTCGCAGCCCCACTCTCACAGGAAACCAGTCACTCACAGCATTTCTCACTCTTACACACGCTCTACTATTTACATAAAAACTTTTCACCCCTTTTAGTAACCTACCATCAAGTCCATACAATCTTAAAACAGTCCACAAAGCCTCCCTATCAATTCCATCATACGCTTTCTCTAAATCCATGAATGCCCAAAACACATCCTTGCCTTTCGCTAAATACTTTTCACACACTTGTCTCACAGCAAACACCTGATCCACGCATCCCCTCCCTCTCCTAAAGCCACACTGCTCTTCACCAATCACTCCCTCTGTACCCTCTCTAAGTCTCATAATTTACACTCTACCATAAACCTTACCTACAACACTCAACAGACTTACACCCCTAAAGCTAGTACATTCATACTTATCACCATTGCCTTTATACAACGGGAGCACACAAGCACTTGCCCAGTCAATTGGCACCATACCTATCACAAAGCACACATTCAACAATCTTACTAACCAGTCAACAATGGCCACTCCACCACCTTTCAGGCATTCCACAGCACACCCATCCATACCTGCAGCTTTCCCTGTTTTCATCTCCTTTACTGCCTTCTCCACTTCCTCCTTCGTGATCAAAGAATCATTCAACTTTCCCAACACATTTATTCTTTGCACCCTTCCATCTGCCACAATATCAGCTACCCTTTCCTCCTCTACATTTAACAATCTTTCAAAATACTCTGCCCATCTCTTCCTTACTGCATCCATCTCAATTAACATCCTTTCATCCTCTGCTTTTACTCGTTCTTCCTTCCCAGACTCTCCCTTTCGCACCCTTTTCACCTCCTTCCAGAACATTTTCTTCTTCTGTTGAAAATTCTCTGTAAGTTGCCTACCCCACCTCTCACTTGCTGCCACTTTAGCATCATGCACAGCCCTTCTCGCCCTATTCCTCTTTTCCTTATACCTTTCATATGACATCTCATCCTTCCTCTTCAGCCACACTTCATATGCACGTTGTTCTGGTGTCAACATCTTTTTCCGTATGAAGTCATAGTATCACACATTTTACATAATAATTTTTAAAGCTGTTTAGTCATAATTAACAGTGTGTAATGAAGTATGAATGATGAACAACCAAATATCATTTCGCTGTTAGCTGTGGTATAGAAGGTGGATGGCAGACCACAAGGGCCACCCTGTTTCAATTATAAAATGAAGGTTAGGAGAAGTGAAAAGATATCTGAATAGTGTGTAAGTGTAAAGTCCTGGGGAACCATTTATTATGTTGGCATATGTGAATGTACTTAATGCCATTTAATAGAGGTGTATAATGTGCTAGTAGAGTTGTCATTTATCTCTACTTTTTGCATAAGCCCAGAGTATATGTAAATGCTCGGCACCTCACTTTTTAGCTGACCTCAGCACCGCGCCCTAGTCGGCTCGGTGAGCGTACAGCGTCAGAAGCCGTTTTACAGTTTTAAAGGGAGGTGGTATCGCTCTTACATATCTCTCGGGTCACAGTTATATTATTCTGTACCCAATAAAGAGAGATTTAATCTGCTCATTTCTGTCACCTTACGCTACCACTTAATAACAGACCAGCTTCCACCTTCTTGTGGCAGAGGACCTTTGGTGGGAAGTGTCGGGCAGAGACGGCGAGTAGCTGACGTGTACTACAGACAGTGTCGTCGATCCAACACGGTGGTCTAGTTATACTATACAGCAGAACACATTATTTTATTGGTGCTAGCGGTGGCACGATATTTAGTGCTAGCCGTGTACCGATACATTAAATTGGTGGCAGCGGTGGGATACGATACGTGCTAAAGGGATTATGCTGTCAACCAGTAACCCTTGCAATCGCTCGTTCCTGAAGGTGAAACAGAAAATCTTACTCTACTGTTGTAAGGGGACTAATTACCAGTGAGTTAAGTGGAGCAGATTAACTGGAGTGGTGCATATTAATTCCTCCCATTATTCTACCAGTGCGAGATTCCTATCTTAAGCACAAACTGGCAGTTATCTCGCCCTGTGGTGTGCTAGTTATCTCCATATTCAAACGCAAACTGGCTAGAATCTCGCTCTCGTGTGCGAGAGGCGAGATAAGGGGAGTTCAAGCCAGTGCGGTGAGGAGTGGGTCAACTAGCGACTTCTAGCAACTCCAGAGGCGCGGACGGCCGAAGCGAGCCGAGGGGGAGCCGAGAGCGGCCGAGAGGTGCCACGATTGTGTGTGGTGCGTCGGTGGCATCTGCCTGACGTGGTGCAGGGCGAACCAGTCGCTTGCTAACTCCCACAGCGAGCGGGCTGCTGTGTATGGTTGGAGGAGTCTGGTGGCGTGTGGAACGTGGAATGTGGAACATCATCCTGGACTTTCATATCTAGGTAGTGTCCAAGCATTAGTAATCCACACACACACACACACACACACACACTTGAATCAACACACGTTAGTTAGTTAAAGTGTGGAAATAAAGGTTTCTCAGAATTCCCTTCAAATAAATATACTTTCTGTGTATTTTATATGTGTCCCGTTCTCTGTCACTTACCGTAACTATCCTTTTTTTTTATGTCAGTTTATCTTCCTGTAACTGGGAGTGGAATATTACTGACAAGGTTAGATGGATACAGTGAAGTGGGGACGTAGAATTAGGGAAATAGGGATTAGCCAACCCCACTAGACTCAGAATTTTATGAGTGGGTTGATACATCAAATAAAAGTGCTCAGACATATTAAATGAGTGAAGGACATATTGAGGATCAAGGTGATGAGGATATTTCTGAAGGACAGGATGAGGATTTGAACGTTTTGCATTTGCGTTCTGGTCATACTTATTCAACAGTCCCAGAGCAATCAGTTAGATCCAAAATGGCCACTAGTCTTGCTAATGAGGGTAATCCTAGTGAGGAGACTGTGGAAGTTGAGACTACAACAGTACCTGTGGTCACTCAGGATATGCAAAATCCAGTCATTAGTGATAGTACTACAACCACTCACATACCTGTTTATACTTCAGATGTTTTCAGTACACCACAAGGTTTTGGACAGAATTTATTTTCTGTTCCTTATTCAAATGCATGGGGGTATAAACACAGATGGTATTGGCATGCGAACCCAGAATCCTAATCAATGGGGCATGAATACTAATATTGGCATGCAAACCCAGGGCCCTTATCCAGATACCTGGGGCATGACTAACAATATGGGTGTGCAAGGTCAGACTAACCCTCCTCCCTTGTGGCAGATACCTGTACCTAATCTGGCTACTGATATAGCACAGCAGCATCCTAACTGTACTGAAAGTCAGGCTTTGGCGAAGGCAGGCATATGCTATGCAGAAGCTAGCAAAGCCTTGCAAACTTCGGGCTGGAGAGATACAGTTACTAGTTCTCCACAGCAAAGGACCAAGGCTGTTAAGCCAGAGGTGAAAAGATGGTGTGTCATACATGGGCATTATCCTCATGAAACGGACTGTTGCCCCTTTGTCACTGAAAAGAGGAAGAAACTAGGGAACCCAGCTAGTTCGGGGGAAGCTCAGGGCCGCACGCAGAAGTAATTAAAATAGTACAATCCACCGATGCGTGTGTGGCAGCTATTACTAAGGTGGACTTATTATCTATTCCTTGGATCATAGGGAAAGGTCAAGTGCCCCTGATCGTAGATACAGGGGCATGTACAAACATTATTTCTAGTAAAGCGTTGGAAAGACTTAAAAGTGAAATGCCTCTAACAAACTGGACATTATCACCACCTGATGTAATGTTGACAGGTGTGACAGGGAGTAGAATGAAGAGTAAGCCAGGTGCCGTTGACATTGAGGGCAGATAAACGATCTCCTGTGTTACGTGCTACGTTTTATGTGGTTGAGGATTTTCCTCTGCCAGCTGATGGGCTGTTAGGCTTTGAAACCATGGAGGAGTATGATATAGTAATACACCCTCAAAGACATTCCATTTCCTTTAATGGGAAAGAGTTTGTGGGCCTTAATCACTCAGCAACACGAACTGGAACTGGCATCCAATCAGGAGTCGTCCAACCAGTTGTGACCCCGACAAGTGAAATGTCAAGGGAGTCCCCGGATGCACACGAAGCGGAGGGTATGGACTGGAAGAAAGTCAGGGCTATAGTGAGTGGTAATCACCACTTACCCAGTCGAACTGTCTGTAAAATTCCTGTCCGAGTACCTGACGTGTCGGTGGGAACTGATGTAGCATGCTTAACTGAGACTGTAAAACATAAGGCATTGTTGCTGGAATCGACTCTGACTAGCGTTGGCCAAGACCAGAAGACGCCCCTCTTCATCGCAAATATGAGTGGTGGCGCAGTTAAGCTCAGAGATGGTTGTTATATAGGCGACTTGATGTGCTATGGTGCCCCCATAAAGGAAGTCGATGACGTGCCGGTGATCTCTCCTGTAGTTACATCTCAAGCAACGACTCAGTTGGAACCCGTACGTCTGGCTAAGGAAAAACAGCTGGAGCAATATGTGAAGGTCACGGATAATGTAGACCATAAAACACGACTCCTAGCCCTCCTTAGAGAATTTTCCGACGTAGTAGCACTTCCAGGAGAAGCGCTGGGTAGGACGGATAGGGTGAAGCATCATATTGGTTTGTGCCCTGGTACAAATCCAGTTTATGTGCCCGCATACCGTCTACCGCACAGCCAAAGGGAAGCAGTGGATGAGGAAGTTGAAAGGATGCTTCATGATGAAGTTATCCAGCCTTCCTCCTCGCCTTGGATGCACCACTCTTTCTAGTGCCTAAGAAGGACGGTGGTGTGAGACCTGTTGTGGATTTTCGGCAAGTGAACAAGGTAACAGTACCGGATCGTTACTCGATTCCGCATCTGCGAGACTTACTTCAATCATTAGGTAAGGGAAATACTGTGTTTACTTGTCTGGATCTAGCGTCAGGGTATTGGCAGGTGGAGCTGACCGAAGAGTCGCGTCCCATTACTGCTTTTAGCACTCACCGTGGGCACTTTGAATTTCTCTGGATGCCTTTTGGACTGAGTAATGCTCCTTTAACATTTCAGCGGATGATAAACCAATTGTTTGGCGAGATGTTAGGGCAAGACATCTTAGCGTATCTAGATGACCTAATCATCGTGAGTAACAATGTTAACAGTCATTTTAACAAGTTAAAACGAGTGATGGAAACCTTGAGATCCGCAGGTCTGAAAATTAAGCTATCTAAGTGTGAATTTCTGAAATCCAGTATTAGATTTTTAGGACACCTAGTTGATGGTAATGGCATCAAGACTGTGCCGGACAAGGTAAGGCCAATGTTAAATTTTCCTACACCACAGAACAAGGATCAGATAAGATCGTTCCTAGGCCTCACTGGCTTTTATAGGAGTTTTGTCCACAGGTATGCCATCATAGCATCACCTTTAACGACGCTACTTAAGAAGGACGCTGCATGGAAATGGGGACCCTCGGAAGAGAAAAGCTTCAACGAGCTCAAACAAGCCATGTCAGAAGCACCCGTATTAGCGTTTCCTGATTATACTCATCCTTTCTATCTGTGCACGGACGCCTCAGGTCTGGGTCTGGGAGCGGTGTTACAGCAGAAGGATGAGCAAGGTAAGACACATACCATAGCGTATGCTAGTAGGGCACTAAGACCCCCAGAGAAGAACTATTCGACGACACATTTGGAGACATTAGCAGTCGTGTGGGCGTTAGGACATTTCCGGGATATTATCTTTGGCTACCGGATAATTGTTTTAACTGACCATGCACCCATACGCGACTTGTTTAAAGGAAAAAACTCGCACGGTAAGGTTGCGTGTTGGTTTGGCAAGGTAATGGAGTTTGATCCAGAGGTCAGATATTTACCAGGCCGTCAAAATGTCGTAGCTGACGCATTGAGTAGAAACATTGCTGCTACCATAGCCGAGGATGTTGCTCTTGCTGAGTATTCCTCAGACACGGTAAAAGCGGAACAACGTAATGATGCGATGTGGTCACAAGTCATCTATGCCTTGGAGTCTGGCGACGAGACTTGTCTACCTGAACTCCCAGTACCAATGACTCACTTCCATCTTCAACAGGGGCTTTTGTATAAGCAACCCCCAGGGAAAGGACACTGCATATCAGTTGGTTGTTCCTGCTACCTTACAGCAAGCCGTGCTACAGTTAGTTCATGACGTACCTCAAGCGGGTCATCCCGGTCGCGATAGATGCATACGTGAGGCGAGAAAGAAATACTATTGGCTGACCATGAGGAAGGACATAGAAGCCCACGTCAGTCAATGTGTCAAATGCACGGAAATACGAGGAATGACGGGACTTCCGACTCCCATCTTAGAGTATCCTCTACCGGAAAAACCCTGGGATACAGTCTCCATTGATCTCTTAGCGTTGCCGAGAAGTCGTCAAGGTTCAAGTTATGTGCTGGTGGCAGTGGACCATTTCTCACGATTCACTGTTTTAGCACCTTTACAGACGAAAACTTCAGAGGAGGTGGTGCACGCTTTTGTGACTTCAGTGATTTGTCCATACTCTACACCCAAGGTATTGCTCAGCGATAATGGCAGTGAATTTTGTAACCAGATGTTACAAGAAATCTGTCGTATGTATGGAGTAAAGCAAGTTTTAGTAACGCCTTACAGTCCTAAGAGCAATGGCCTGGTGGAGAGAACAAACAGGAAGATACTGGAAGTCTTGAGACCAGTAATAACCTCAAATCAGGAGGATAACTGGGAAGACTGGTTACCACATGTAGCGGTGACCATCAACTCCTCAGAAAATTCATTATATCCTTTATGGGGAAGAGAGTTACCCTACGATTTGTTGGCTGGACCTCCTACTCCAGTATACAACGAAGAAGACTACGCAAAGGTACAGTTGTTGAAATTCCAACGTATACACAGTGAAGTACGGAAAAGATTAAAAGCCTCAAGAGCGGAGATGATGGCGAAACAACACAAGACGTTACAGGCAGGCCAGAAGGTCATGATCCACAACCCTGAGAGAATTTCCAAGCTCAGACCTAAGTTCCGCAGACCATATACCGTTGTGGAACGAGTACGTGGAAATACTTATAGAATAAAGGATGAAGCTAATGGAAATCAGGAGGTAGTACATGCTGATAGGATCAAACTAGTAAGTCAAGAGCTAGGCCTAACTAACCCTGCGTCTGATGTGTTGTCCCCTCTGTCTTCGTCGCAGTCTATGTCGTCGTCCGTACCTGTCCCTAACCAAGAGTATCGCAGCAAGCTACGATCCCACAACAAGAGTGATTAAGGGAGTATCTTCTCTTGCAGAAAAAATGTGGCTGTGGCTCATACTCCTCGTGCGTTGCTTGGGGTGGACCTATGGAAAGACGTCGGACACGGACACGACTGCGTTAATGCCAGGAGCACTGAAGAGCCCACTTGGAGAAGTCGTAGTAGTGGAAGATGCAGTATGCGTCTACTATCCAATGGAAGGCTATCTCCAAACGCCAGATATTGTCAAGGAGGTCTCCAAGGGCTTGTCGAATCTCAGACAGCAACTATTGGAAGTGGGAAAGATGTTTAATCGAAACCACGATTGACGAACTCTGACACTGAAGCTTTGGAACGAACCTTGCATGGAATTGTTGAGCTTCAGACTAGGCATATAGACAGGCTCACCGACAGGCTCACTAACTTGCATGTAGCTTTACCTAACGTACACTCTGATCTTTCCAAGCATGTCCATGCACGTACTAAGAGAGGACTTGTGGATTTTCTAGGAATCCTGTCTCAACAACTCTTTGGTACGGCATTAGATAAGGATGTAGTGCAATTGGGTAGACAGATGCATGACTTGACACTGGCCGCTAAAGCCAATAATAGATTAATCATGCATGTGTATAAACAGTTAGATGAGTTCACTAACAAAGCTAACGAGATAATTAGGACTACCAACCATCTAGTAGAGCTTGTGAACAACATCCAAATTAACCTACCAACCCTAACTAACTTGGTGTTATTCGCTGAATACTTACATGCTCTCGACGAGTCAATCACTGCTTTGGAGAAACATGCAGCCAATATGGTGGACGGCTTAATCGATGCAAGTTTGAACAGGGTTAATGCTTTATTGCTGCCTACTAATATACTAACAAATGCACTTGATATAGCTATGTGGAAGCATGGACTTATGCCACTCTTTGATCTGAGTCAACTGGAATATTATTACCCATTGTTAGAGGCCCAGTTGACCCATGAAGGCATCCTGATATTGGTACCTATGAGGAATGCTGTAACATACCAGGCATGGCAGTTCATTTCCTTCCCTTTTGCTACTGCTAATAATACACTTGTTGTTATTGAAGAGGGTCCAGAGGTGCTAGTTGTCTCAGATGACAAGAAATATGTAACAGAAACGACTGTGGATGAATTTGAGAAGTGTAAGGCCTCATTTCTTGATCTCCATGTATGTCCTGCTTTCCATTTTGTCTTTGTACCATTAAAGGTAGAGGAGTGTAAAAGGGCCTTGTTGGACACAAATACTTCCTCTGCTCTGCAACGTTGCACCTTCCAACCCATTCAGTTGAAGTCAGTTTTCCATGCTCATATTCATGCGAAACAGTACTTTTACTTTCCTGAGACAGAGGATGTAACTGTGATTTGTGCCTCACAGAATCAATTCCTTACAGTAAAGGGGTACTATGTTGCACCTGATTTTTGTGAGTTACACAGTAAAGAGATAGCAGTTCTGCCTAGCAAGCATCATCTAGCTTTGACAGTGAACTTCTCATCCCAGTTACGACCCTTTTTACCTTCATTCAGTGTTACTTCCTTGAATGTGAACAGGTTGTCTCATGTAATAAAGGAGCTTACCTTCCTCTCCCACCTGAACAGGACTGATTTAGAGCCTTATGTACTGTAATATCTTCCTTCATACCTTTCTCCTTCCTATTTTGGTCCTGGCGTTGGTCTTCTACTTATTGTGGTCTTGTCCTGTGTTTGTGGTTTAGGCTACTATTTAAGGCGCCAATTAGGGAACCCACTGAGACCACGTGTCCGTACTCGCGGATTGCAAGTGGCTGTTCCTGAATAGTTAGCTACCCTACACTCTGGTTAGGCTACACGGTAGTTAGGACAACAATGTCGACGAGGACGTCAATGGTGTGGCTGAGCGATGTTCTGGTGTCAACATCTTTTTCCATATGAAGTTGTAGTATCACACATTTTACATAATAATTTTTAAAGCTGTTTAGTCATAATTAACAGTGTGTAATGAAGTATGAATGATGAACAACCAAATATCATTTCGCTGTTAGCTGTGGTATAGAAGAAGGTGGATGGCAGACCACAAGGGCCACCCTGTTTCAATTATAAAATGAAGGTTAGGAGGAGTGAAAAGATATCTGAATAGTGCATAAGTGTAAAGTCCTGGGGAACCATTTATTATGTTGGCATATGTGAATGTACTTAATGCCATTTAATAGAGGTGTATAATGTGCTAGTAGAGTTGTCATTTATCTCTACTTTTTGCATAAGCCCAGAGTATATGTAAATGCTCGGCACCTCACTTTTTAGCTGACATCAGCACCGCGCCCTAGTCGGCTCGGTGAGCGTACAGCGTCAGAAGCCGTTTTACAGTTTTAAAGGGAGGTGGTATCGCTCTTACATATCTCTCGGGTCGCAGTTATATTATTCTGTACCCAATAAAGAGAGATTTAATCTGCTCATTTCTGTCACCTTACGCTACCACTTAATAACAGACCAGCTTCCACCTTCTCGTGGCAGAAGACCTTTGGTGGGAAGTGTCGGGCAGTGACGGTGAGTAGCTGACGTGTACTACAGACAGTGTCGTCGATCCAACACGGTGGTCTAGTTATACTATACAGCAGAACACATTATTTTATTGGTGCTAGCGGTGGCACGATATTTAGTGCTAGCCGTGTACCGATACAACGTCTCTTCCCAGCCACAGCCATACTTACTTCCTCGCACCACCATTCACTTCCCTTTTTTATACCACCACCCACACGTCTCACACCACACACCTCTTCTGCATGCCCCACCACAGCACTCTTAAACAACTGCCATTCCTCCTCCACACTGCCATTTTTCTGATCTTTCACTGCGTTCCACTCATCTTTCAATTTCTCCTGATACTCTATCTTTTTCTCTCTTTTATCCAACTCACTCACTTTCAAAACCTCCCTGCCACACCTAACCCTCCTAGCTCTCACCCATCTCTTACCTACTCTTAACTTTCCCTCCACCAGGTAGTGGTCAGACATACCTCCACCCTCCCCTCTCAGAACTCTCACATCCAACAATCTTCCTATTACATTCCTAGACACAACCACATAGTCCATCAAAGCTCTATCAACAACCCTTCCACCCTCCTGTGTCACCCATGTATACTTATAAATATCTTTCTTCTCAAACAGCGTATTTCCAATCATCTCTCGCTCAACACGCATCGCTATCATGCGTTTCCCATTTTCATTTCTTCCAGGCACACCATGCATACCAACTACACCTTCAACTGCTACATTTCCCACTCTAGCATTCAGAGATCCCATCATTACCACATTCACATTCGCTCCAAAACTCTGCAGACACTCATCAACATCATTCCAGAAAGACTCCCTCTCTTCTTCATCCCTTTCACTACCAGGCCCATATGCACTCACAAACACCCACAACTCACGTTCAAATTTCGCTTTCACCCACATCAGTCTCGATGACACCTCCTTCCATTCAATCACACACTGCTGTACATCCGGACTCACTAACAAGGCCACACCTTCTCTTGCCCTTCCTCTGTCAACACCTGACAATCTTCCATTCACACTTCCAAACATAGACTCACCCTTCCCTTTCATCTTCGTTTCACTCAAAGCTAACACATCCAACTTTCTTCACACAAACATTCTTCCAATCTCCTCCCTTGTAGCCTCAATTGTACTACATCCACGCACATTCATAGACCCAATCTTCAGGGTACGGGGATAACTCCATCCCCCATCCCTTTCTCTGGCCTGTCTCTTTTTAGGAACTAAAAAACAGAGGAGGGGGTCTCTAGTCCCCTCACCCCGCCCCTTTTAGTCGCCTTTTACGACACGCAGGGAATACGGTGGCAGTATTCTTCCTAACACAACCTGGCCGCAGAGTAGTAGTACCACCCCATAGTGCGGCCAGATTGTGTCCCCCCCGCCACAAGGTTGATTAAATTTTCTAAGATTATGGAACTGTTGAGGGAATGAAGTGGTATCATAACTATAAGCCCCTCTTGGTGGATGGATGGAGTGGTTGGGTGGGTGGACTGTGAGGGTGGGCAGGGTAGGTAGGAGGGTGGACGGGATGGGATGACTGAGTATGTAGGAGGGGTGCGTTGGTGGGTGGGTAGGCATGGTGAGTGGGTGAATGAGAGGGCAGGGTGGATGGATGGGTGGTTGGACAAGTGAGTGGGTGGATGGGTGGGCAGGATGGGTGGACTGGTGGAGAGGGCGTTGATTGGGTTGGCAGGGTTGGTGGATGAGCAGGGTGATGATTGAGAGAGTGGACAGGTGGACAAGAGAGTAGGTGTATGGGTTGGCAGGTGGTTACGTGGGTGGGTGGGTGGGTAGATAGGTGGGTATGGGTGGGTAGGTGGGTGGGTTGATGGGCAGTGTGGCAAGGTGGGTGTGTGGTTGTGGTTGGTTGCTGGGTCGCTTCCTTGGGTGGGAGGGTATGTGGCATCTCTAAGAATTAGGCAGATTAGAACCGTCACAGGAGAGAGGAAGTAGTCCGTGAGGGTGATTTTTTCTGAGTAGCTATACTTCATCACAAATATACAGCAAAACAGATATAGGCAGGTCATGTCCCTCAGAGAACAGATAACATAAGGACAACCCGGTTATGTGTGTGGACATCCAGAGATACAGTGAAGAGAGGAAGCAAGTAGAATAAGACAGGGAGATGACGGCGGCTGATTAAGTTGAAGTGGATGAAACACTCACAGCCAGTGGGTCACAGTGGAAAAATTAGCGGGAAATCTTCATACTGCAGTTAACTGTGTCAGTCTGTCGATGTTACTGATATGTATCGTGGTTTTAAGTCCAGAACTATTTCCATGGACTAGCACTGATAAAACGGACGTTACTATTACATTCAACTTACAACTGAGTCAGAGATCAGGACGAATCTTGGCTTATCATCTGCCAGGGTCGTTTGACAAAAGTATTAAGGGTGTGACAACTTGCTCAGGTGTGCTCAGTAACTACTGCAATATTAAATATGCTGTACTAAGTTGAAATTTCTGTTTATTGTTACCATATCCTTCTAGACATAATTATATTTGTATATTTGCTTGCAGCAACGAGCACTGTTTCAATTCAGGTAAGCTGATTTGTGCATGAAATATCTTAGAGCTCGTATATAAACACCCGAAAATGTATTTTGATGGATGTCAAAATCACCCTTTAATACATTAATGACAAAGCAAATGTAGCTGATAGGATCTTTCTAAGTAAAGACTAATAAATTCGAAAGTTCAGGTTAATTGTAGGCAGCATTGACTCAAATTTCAAGTATCAAACGTCATGTTGAAGTCTGCAGATATTTTAAAACAAACATGAGCATCAATGGATAAGAGGTCCCACATATATCAAGCACATATACTCGTTGTTGATATAACATTCAAAAATTTTCTCAGGTACTTAATAAATACTGTACACCTGCAAAGATATAAGGACACCATACAACGACACATTAATTCATCAATGAAAAAAGCTAGAAAAGTCCTGAAGCACACATTGCTGGCGCGACCATTACTAGTTTCACTGCAAATTTCTTACTTTGCATTAAGACTCGGCTAACATAACACTAATTCTGTATGTCCAAAAGAAATATAGGGCACCAAAAAATATCACAGTTAACGTCTGTCATCCACACACACATCATCAGTCATTGCCTTCCATTAATTCATTTCACCACCCATCCTTCTCATGACTCGCCACGTATACCTGTGGATCATTTTGTGCCTAAAGCGGGTATTGGCTATCACCAACCCCCTATCCGCACAGATGTCCACTAGAGCACTGCCATCCTCTTCCACTTCTGCAGGCACACCCCACTCACCAACTACTCAATCCACCTTTACATTCCCTACTTTTCTATTCATATCTGCAATCAAGAACGCTCTCTCATTCCTCTCAAACTCTTCCATGCACGCTTCCACATTTGCCCAGAACTCTTCTTTCACTCTGCTTGCACGATCTTGCGTTGGAGCACACACACACACACACACACACACACACACACACACACACACACACACACACACACACACACACACACACACACACACACACACAATCGCCCAGGTTTGTAACCCTACTTTCAATCTTACAAACACAGTCCTTGAACCAACTGTCCATACTCTCTTATATTCTTCCATCTCTTGCACACAACAATACATACTCCTTCTTTTGCCCTCTCATTGTCACCTACTCCCACGCATATACCCCATCCATACTCCCACTCTCTCACACTCTCCCCTCACCATTTAGTCCCAGTTAATCCACATACGTCCACTTTTGCACCCTCAAGCACCTGGACAGTCTCTCACTCTTTCACCTTATCATTCACACCCCTTACATTCCACGTTGCAATCAGTACTATCTCCTTTGTCTGGTCCCAGGTCGTCACCTGTTTGTCAGTCTTGGTCCGAGGCTTCAATTTTGTATTTAGAATTTTTCGGAGGAGCGGCACTAGCCTCCGCCAACCTACTTTCTGACACGTAGAGAGTGTGTTGGTTGGTTATAAGGTTACCATCCAGCGTATTAATTGATTTCCAGGTGTAAAGGAATTTATTTGGCTTGCGATCAATGTAAAGCTACCCTAAAATAGAGTACATCTGCACTAAGTGAGTGGATGATGGGCAACCCCACCGACCGCTAATATATTTGTTAAAATTTTTTTGCTAATGTCTACCTATGTTTATTTATATTTGCATGCGTCTGCGTGTGCTTGCGAGGTACGTATTTAGCTGTTTTCATATGCATATATATGACTGAGTACAATATGTATATAAGTATGTTATTTTATGTTTACATAAATCAGTCTTCATGTTGGTATAATACACATGCAAAGGTTTATATATATATATATATATATATATATATATATATATATATATATATATATATATATATATATATATATATATATATATATATATACAGTATATATATGGCTGTGGCTGAGAAGAGACGTGCATTTTTTTTTTTTTTTATGTGAGGGAGAAGGAACCAATGGCCATGGGCCCGCAAAACTGTTCCTTCCAAGAGAAAAACAAAATACAAGAGAGAGCCAAATTTAAGATCCATTCGTTTCGAGATGCCTGGACACATTGCGTTTGAAAGACTGGAGATCATAGGAAGCAGGAAATACAGACAAAGGGAGACAGTTCTAGAGTTGACCTGTTGCATAAATGAAGGACTGGGAGTAACGGTTAACTCTTGCATTAGAGAGTTGGACAGAAAAGGGGTGAGAGTTTGCTGCTAGATAGGTGCTATGCGCCCGTCGTAGAAGTGGAGGAATGCATGCAGACAGTTCAGAGGAACAGTGACCATTGAAGTAGCGATAGAAAAGAGATAAAGAGGCAACACTGCAGCGAAGAGACAGAGGTAGAAGGGAGTCAGTAAGAGGGGGAGAGTTAATGAGACGAAAAGCCTTTGACTCCACTCTATTGAGAAGAGCTGTATGTGGGGAGCCTCCCCACACATGAGAGTTGTACTCCACACAGGGGCGGATAAAACCCCTGTATAGAGTCAACAATTGTGCAGGGGCAAAGAAGGAACGGAGTTGGCTTAGCACACCCAATCGCTTGGAAGCAGATTTTACAAGAGATGTAATATGAGCTTTCCAAGACAAGTCCCGAGCAAATGAAACCCCAAGCATGTTCAAGGATGATGCAGGATTAAGTTGAGTATTATTAAGCATAAGTGGTTACCTGTGAAAGATTTTGTCGGGTTGATAGGTGCAAAAACTGAGTCTTTGATGCATTAAAAACAACCAGATTATTTTTACCCCAGTCAGAGATACGAGCCAAGTCAGACATTAGGTGTGCCATAGACTCATCCCTTGCCTGTTGAAGTAACTGCTGAGATGGACGTTGTGGGAATCGAATGGAAAGGTGAAGGGTGGAGTCATCAGCGTATGAGTGGATAGGATTAGATGTACAGCTTAGAAGGTCATTGTTGAATAAAAGGAAGAGAGTTGGTGATAGGACAGACCCCTGAGGAACACCACTGTTAATAGATCTAGGAGAAGAACGATAGCCGTCTACAACAGCGGCTATAGAACGACCAGAAAGGAAGCTAGAGATGAAGGCACAGAAAGAAGGATAGAAACCGTAAGAGGGCAGTTTGGAAATTAAAGATTTATGCCAGACTTGATCGAAAGCCTTTGAGATGTCAAGTGCAATGGCAAAGCTTTCGCCAAAGTCCCGAAAGGAGGATGACCAGGAGTATGAAAGGTAGGTGAGAAGATCGCCTGTGGAGCGTCCCTGACGGAACCCATACTGACGATCAGAAAGAAGGTTGTGATAGGAAAGATGCTTTAAAATTTTTCTATTGAGAATTGACTCGAAAACTTTTGAGATACAGGATGTTAAAGCAATTGGGCGATAGTTAGAGGGTTGGGAATGGTCACCCTTCTTTGGGACTGGCTGAATGAGAGCAAACTCCCAGCAAGAACGAAAGGTACAAGTTGACAGACAAAGGAGAAAGAGTTTGCTTAGGTAGGGTGTAAGCACAGAAGCACAGTTCTTGAGAACAACAGGAGGGACTCCATCAGGCCCATATGCCTTATTAGTACTGAGGCCAGCAATGGCAGAAAATACATCAGCTGAAGAAATTTTAATGTTAGCCATAACGAAGTCAGAGGGGGGAAGTGATGGAGGAACAGCACCGGAATCGTCTAAGGTGGAACTGGAGAAGAAAGTCTGAGCGAAGAGATCTGCTTTATCAGTAGAAGAAATAGCTACAGATCAGAGTAGAAAAGAGAAGGGAAGGATGATGACGTAAAGTTGTTAGAAAGGTTTTTCGCAAGGTGCCAGAAGGAGCAGGAAAGTTCGACTTGGAGAGTTGAGAGCATTTTGTACGGATGAAATTATTTTTAGCAGAGCGAAGAACAGACTTAGCACGATTCCGGGCATAAATGTATAAAAGATGTGATTCAGTTGTGGGTTGGCTCCGGTACCTTTTATAGGCCCTCTCCTTGTTGCGGACAGCATTAGAACAAGTGTGATTAAACCAAGGCTTTCTTGCATTAGTCAAAGGATATGGGAAAGGAGTGTATGCTTCCATGCCCGAGAGAATAACCTCTGTAATGCCAAGGCACACCCAGATGGCTCCCGGCCATGAAAGCAATAATCATTCCAGGGAAAATGAAAGAAGTACTGCTTGAGGGCCTCCCAATCCGCAGCTCCGAAGTGCAAGAGATGACGTTTTTTTGGAGGGTCCGCAGGCCGTACCGGAGCGATAGGACAGGTTAAGGTGATAAGGTTATGATTGGAGGAGCCCAACGGAGAGAAAAGATTAACAGTGTAAGCAGAAGGATTAGTTGTAAGGAAGAGATCAAGTATGTTGGAGCTCTCTCCAAGGCGGTCAGGGAAACGGGTAGGGTATTGTACAAGCTGCTCTAGGTCATTAAGGATAGAAAAGGTGTAGGCTTGTTCACCAGGTGGATCAGTGAAAGGAGAGGAGAGCCAAAGGTGGTGGTGAACATTGAAATCTCCAAGAATGGAGATTTCAGAGAAAGGAGAGATGGATAGAATGTGTTCCATCGTAGAAGTAAGATAGTCAAAGAATTTTTGATAGTCAGTAGAATTAGGAGATAAGTAAACAGCACAGATATATTTAGCCAGAGAATGATAGGAAAGCCAAAGCCAGAGTGTAGAGAATTCAGAAGAATCGAGTTCAGGAACACGAGAGCAAGATAAGTTGTTGTGTATATATACACAACAGCCACCTTTGGCTTTGAAATGAGTATAGAGAAAGTAGGAGGATACAGAAAAGGGTTTGCTGTCAGTTGCCTTAGACAGCTGAGTCTCAGTTAGGAAAAGAAGGTGAGGTTTAGAGAAGGAGAGGTGGTGCTCAACAGAGCGAAAGTTATAGGTAAGGCCACGAATGTTGCAGAAATGAAGAAGAGAGTCAGACAGTGGTTCCAGGCACCTTGAGTCGTCACCAGGAGAGGGGCTGAAGGTGGGGGCATTAATGGTCCCCTGGGGACTCCGAGGCTATGTTTTTCAATGACATTTTTGAAAATTTTGAAACGGAAGTGTGGTGTGTACTGTGCATGTAGTGTGGTGTTGATAGTTGGAGAAACTTGTATTGGAGAGCATGCTGGTCTACTCTCTGTGTTACTGAGACATTGAAAAAGTTCAGCAAAGGGGGATGGTTGGGACCTAGTCCCGAGGGCTGATGAAACGGGAGCTCCAGCTCTCCCTGTCATCAGCTTTCCATCCACCTTGGGAGTACTGCCCTGCTCGACTGGTGCTACAGTCTACTCCACAAATATGAAGTGTGGCTGCAGAGAAAGGATGAGGTGTCATATGTGAGGTATAAGGAAAAGAGGAATAGGGCGAGAAGAGCTGTGTGTGATGCTAAAGTGGCAGCAGATGAGAGGTGGGGTAGGCGGCTGACTGAGAATTTTCAACAGAAGAAGAAAATGTTCTGGAAGGAGGTGAAAAGGGTGCGAAAGGGAGAGTCTGGGATGGAAGAGCAAGTAAAAGCAGAGGATGGAAGGATGTTAATTGAGATGGATGCAGTAAGGAAGAGATGGGCAGAGTATTTTGGAAGATTGTTAAATGTAGAGGAGGAATGGGTGGCTGAGATTGTGGCGGATGGAAGGGTGCAAGGAATAAATGTGTTGGGAGAGTTGAATGATTCTTTGATCACGAAGGAGGACGTGGAGGAGGCAGTAAAGGAGATGAAAAAAGGGAAAGCTGTAGGTATGGATGGGTGTGCTGTGGAATGCCTGAAGAGTGGTGGAGTGACTATTGTTGACTGGTTAGTAAGATTGCTGAATGTGTGCTTTGTGCAACGTATGGTGCCAATTGACTGGGCAAGTGCTTGTGTGCTCCCGTTGTATAAAGGCAAGGGTGATAAGTATGAATGTACTAGCTTTAGGGGTATAGGTCTGTTGAGTGTTGTACGTAAGGTGTATGGTAGAGTGTTAATTAAGAGAGTTAGAGAGGGTACAGAGGGAGTGACTGGTGTTGAGCAGTGTGGCTTTAGGAGAGGGAGGGGATGCGTGGATCAGGTGTTTGCTGTGAGACAATTGTGTGAAAAGTATTTAGTGTAAGACAAGGATGTGTCTTGGATATTCATGGATTAAGAGAAAGCATATGATGGAATTGATAAGGAGACTTTGTGGACTGTTTTAAGATTGTATGGACTTGATGGTAGGTTACTAAAAGGGGTGAAAAGTTCTTATGTAAATAGCAGAGTGTGTGTAAGAGTTGGTGATGCTGTGAGAGATTGGTTTCCCGTGAGAGTGGGGCTGTGACAGGGATGTGTCATGTCGCCTTGGTTGTTTAATATTTATATGGATAGTGTTGTAAGGAAGGTGAATGCAAGAGTTTTAGGTGGAGGTCTGAGTCTGGTGAGTGTTGATGGTGGAGAGCGGAATCTGAAGCAGCTGCTGTTTGCAGATGATACTACACTGGCGCCTCATCCAGAGGAGAGATTGAGACAGTTGGTAGAGGAGTTTGGAAGGGTGTGTGAAAGGAGGAAATTGAAAGTAAATGAGAATAAGAGTAAAGTGATGAAGTGTACGAGGTTGGTAGATAGTAGGGGGATGAATATAGTTTTGAATGGTGAGTTGCTTGGGGAGGTAGAGTGTTTTAAGTATTTAGGATTACATCTTGCTGTGGATGGAATAATAGATGCAGAAGTGAAGTTTATAATGAATAAATTAGGAAAGGTGCTGGGAGGAATGAAAAAAGTGTTTAGATGTCGTTCGCTTAGAATGGATATAAAGAGAAGGCTGTATGAGGGTGTTGTGGTACCGACTTCGTTATATGGGGCTGAAACATGGAATATGGGTGTAGCAGAGAGGAAAAGTTTGAATGTAATGGAGATGAGATGTCTGAGGAGTATGTGTGGAGTGACGCGTATGGATCGAGTGCGAAATGATGAAGTGCGAAGGAGAACTGGAGTGGTTCGTGAGCTGGCTGATAAAGTTGAGCAGAGGGTGTTGCGATGGTTTGGGCATATGGAGAGAATGGATAAAGAGCGATTGGTGAAAAAAATAACTAGATCTGATGTGAGAGGTGTAAGGCTGAGAGGGAGATCACGAATAGGATGGATGGACAGTGTGAAGAGAGCGCTGGATGCCAGAGGGATGTCTGTTGAGCAAGGAAGAGTGGCTGTGCGTGACAGAAATAAATAAAGAGAAACTGCGAATGAATAAATGATGACGCAGCCATGAGGGGATGTTCTCCCACTTTTGGTCTGATCAGCTAATCAGGTCAGGTGCGGGTAAGGGGATGGGTCTATTATGATGTGGCAGGGGTAAACTAGCGCAGCTGTCGGGCCTTGCAGCGGATGTCACTGATTGCACAGCACAGTTGATCCTTGTGCAGTGTGGTGTGGTGAGGATCTGTCCCTTCTCCCCTTTGGGGCTAAGATGCGAATGAATGTGTTTGAATGGATGAGTAAATGGGGAGTGTGTTGTCCTGTCTCGGCTACCTCCCTTTCCTTGGGGGAAGTAGCCTAGGTATATATATATATATATATATATATATATATATATATATATATATATATATATATATATATATATATATATATATATATATATATATTATATCTATCTATTTATATATATATATATATATATATATATATATATATATATATATTATATCTATCTAATTTTCTATATTATCTATCTATATCTATCTATCTCTCTATCTATCTATCTATATATATATATACTGTATATCTATATATATATATATATATATATATATATATATATATATATATATATATCTATTGCCAGACGCCTCAATCCCGTTTGGGGTGGCCACAAACAAATCGCCTCCAAGTCGCCCTGTCCCCCGCCATTTCACTTCCCTGCTTCCAACTCACACCCCCCTCTCTCATATACCTCTCCACCCCATCCCTCCATCTCATCCTCAGACTCCCCCTCCCTCTTCTCCCCTCCACCTCACTCACATACACTCTCTTCGTCAGTTTTTCGCCCTCCATCCTCTCCACATGGCCAAACCACCTCAGTGTGTTCCTCATAACGCTTCCTATCACATCCACATCCACACCACAACGCTCCTTTATATCCTCATTCGTCAGCCTGTCTCTCCACGTGACTCCACAGGCTCCTCTTAAATAACTCATTTCCACTGCTCTCAGTCTTGACTTGTGTCCTTCCAACAATGTCCAAGCTTCACTTCCGTACGTTAGAGTTGGTATCATAATACTGGTATGTAGTAACTTTTTCACTTCCATGCTCACTTCCCTGTTTCTTATCACTGCTTTCAAGGAACCAGCAACCTTTATTCCCTGCTGTACCCTTTCAAGCACTTCACCCTCCAAACCTCCATCCTTACTCATCACACTACCCAAATACTTAAACGTACTCACATTTTCCAATTCCTCACCATCTAACCTCGCTGTACATTCACTAACTTCACCTCTCTCAAAGACCATCACTTTACTCTTCCCTACATTCACCTTTAGGTTCCGTTTCTTACACACTCTCTCAAACTCATCCACCAAGCCTTGCAGCTCCCCTTCGTCTTCATTCAACAACACAGTATCATCTGCAAACAACAGTACAGGGAGTTTCCAAACACTATCCTCTCTCACCAGGGCCACTCCAACATCCACTACCCTACCTTGTACCTCTTTTATTACCCCATCCATGTACAGATTGAACAACCATGGAGACATGACACATCCTTGTTTCAAACCAACTTTCAAAGAGAAAAATTCACTTAGTTCACCATCCACACGCACTGCAGCCTTCGCACCATCGTACATACTCTTCACAGCATTCAACAACTTCCCATCTACTCCATATATTCTTAACACTTTCCACAATCCTTGTCTATCCACCCTGTCATATGCTTTCTCCAAATCCATGAAAGCCGCATACAACTTTTTTCACTTCTCTAGAAACTTTTCCACTAAAGATCTAAGAATGAATATCTGATCTACACAACCTCTTCCCTTCCTAAAGCCTCCCTGTTCTTCAACTAATTTCTCTGTTCTTTCTCTAACTCTGTCTATAAGTATCCTACCATACACTTTTCCTATTATACTAACAAGACAAATGCCCCTATGATTACCACACACTTCTTTTTCCCCTTTTCCTTTGTACAAGGGAATAATTATACCTGACTTCCAATCCTCCGGGACTCTACCTTCCTCCCAGGCCAATCTGCACATCTTCCACATCCATCCTACTACTATCTCTCCCCCATGCTTCAGCATTTCACCACACACTCCATCAATTCCTGGGGCTTTCCCCGATTTAACTTTCTTCATTGCTTCCACAACTTCTATCCTACTGATTTCTTCCTGTCTTCTCACCTCCCTCCTTCTCCCAGCCATTCCCCAGCCACTTATATTTGCATTACTTCCATCCTATACGTTCAACAATTCCTTAAAGTGTTCTCTCCATCTGCTCACTTTTTCTCCCTTCTCCACTAGTAATCTACCATTTTTATCTTTCACTCCCCTGCTAACTTCACTTCCACCCTGTCTTACTCTTTTCACTTCTCTCCAGAACATTTTCTTACAGTCCCTTCACTTTACACTCAAATTCCTTCCAAATTCCTCATCCACTCTCTTCTTACTCTCTCTTACTAATCTTTTCACCTCTCTCTTCCTTTCCACATATAACTCTCTCTTCCGCCTCTCAACTTCTTCCACGCCCCTATTTCTCACCCATTCATTGTATGCTTTCTTCTTTTGTGCCACAGCCTGTTTCACCTCTTCAGTCCACCACGCTGTTCCTTGTACCCCCCTCCTCCTTCTCTTCCTTCCACACACCACATCACATGCTGCACATATTTCTTCTGTAAATATCTTACACACACCTTCCACGTCTCCCATCTGCTCCAATTCATATTTGCCCAATCGTTCCTCCACTTCTCTCTTATACTCTGCCTTTTTCTCATCATCTTGTAACCTTTCCATTCTCCTTGCAACTACTCCTTCCTCTCGTCTTTCCCTTCTTCTATTCCTCCATCTCACTTGCATCCTAATTCTGGCCACCACCAAGTAGTGGTCACAAAATCCACTCCCCCAACCTCTATACACTCTTGCATCCTTTACACATCTTCGCATCCTTTCATCCACACACACATAATCAATTATTGCCTTCCTTTCATTCAGTTCACCACCCACCCTTCTCATCACTCGCCATGTATACCTGTGGATCATTTTATGCCTGAAGAGGGTATTGGCTATCACCAACCCCCTCCCAGCACAAATGTCCACTAACGCACTCCCATTCTCATCTATCTCGGCAGGCACACATATCTATATCTATATCTATATCTATCTATCTATATGTATCTCTCTCTCTCTCTCTCTCTCTCTATCTATCTATCTATCTATCTATATATATATATATATATATATATATATATATATATATATATATATATATAGATCCATCCCTCCAATGCCAGATGACATTGTCACGGGTTTTTTATAATATCACGGTAATTTTGATATAGAAATGGTTAAATATTATTTAAATTGATAATAATATTCAATAATATTGAAGAGCAGAGACAATGATTGTCTTGCTTCATCAAGCAACGATTACTTTACGCTGGCTTAGCACGATTCTCTGAGAACGAGAATTTATAAACTTCCTCAACAGTACACAGCAGAGACTAATTACTCACAATTGCTGAATTACTGTACTGTTAGCCTCTGGAGAAAGTTACATCACCCCTGACAATAAATAACTAATACTAATAATAATAACATCAGGTTCTTGCTGATGCATTAACTCCTGGCACAACGGATTTTAAGTTAATACAACAAGACTGGTCTAAGTACCAGTTATGAAAGCAAACGTTTATGCAAGCTAGGAGCTATATGGGAAATAAGCTTAATTATGGAGAAATGAAACAAGATTTTTACTCTACATTAAGCTCAAGAAATAGAACTGTTAAATTTATTAATCACAAAAATAAATTCAACATTACATTTCAAATCAAATCAATGAGACGCACTCGCTCACTCACACAGAAGCTAAATACTTACGCCTAGGAAAAACACCTTAACTAAGCTCTTAAAACTACAAAATACACAAAGGAAATACCAGTCGATGAATACTATGTATCACCACTAAGGTGGGAGTACTGGGATTAACTGTACTAATGGAGCTTGGGGTGCTAGCTGACCTCTCCACTTCTGAGCACAGACCCTTTCTCCGTCACAGCAAACACAAGACTGAATTCAAATAATGCCTAAGCAGGACGCACAGGCCACCGGAAGAAGGCGTGGCTAACGGTTGAATGAGCAGGGGCGAACAATAAAAAACAATAGTATCGCTCAGTCGCGCACTTAGTGACGTGCATCAAATCGGTCACCCCTGAAAACGGTGACGAATGATTTGAAAAGTATACCCCGAAATGGAGAGAGAAACGGTTAACTGAGCGATACACAGTGAGTTTTCCACTAATAGTTCGTGGCTTCTCTCAAAAGGAAATGTCGCGAATTGATTCGTGACATTACGCCCCATGAAAATTAAATCTTTCTTCCTTCAGAAGAATGATTTCAATATACATACATATAAATCCTAACTCAGTCACACAAGATTCACACTGTGGTGTGTGTGCTATCCTGCTACAGGAGAAAGTCGCAGTCGTCAGTGAGCGAAAAAACCTCGTATTTACGTTAATAGAAGCAAGCTTGAGGGAAAAACTCCGTGACGACGGTGAAAATCCTGTACTCAGGTCAAACTGAGCGAAAATTCGCTACATTTACACTGACAACTAATTGTTGTGTAGCGTGGTGTATGTAATACACGGTGTAGGTGTGACAGTTGCAGTGTAACTGTACCTACGTGTAAAATGACACAGTAAATAATATGGCGACGACGAAGGCAGAGGAGAAGAGGCAGCAGCGTGCGGCAGATGATCAGCTGGTCCGCACAGCAAAACTGCTACACCCATTGCTGAACCTGCAAAACCAATTAAGGTGGAGCATCAAAAGTGTCAATGAGACAAAATTCTTATTATGTTACAATTACTCTCTCTGGCTAGCAGTCAGTACATGCTATGAAAAGTACACTCGAGGTCGCCATTAATTTTAGCACACGATTATGGTCGGCAAGTTGAGAATCCCTGTGCAAACTCGGGTCTTCCATAGCCTCGAACTGCACACGGGTCCTCAACCTCTGCCTTAACCTACAGTTCTTATATTAATATCGGGGAGCTGAGAATCCTTGTGCAAACTTGGGTCTTCCATAGCCTCAAGTCGCCTCTGCAGAGTTCTCACTTCCCCCTTAACCTACAATACTTATATTAGTATCGGGGAGCTGAGAATCCTTGTGCAAACTTGGGTCTTCCATAGCCTCAAGTCGCCTCTGCGGAGTTCTCACTTCCCCCTTAACCTACAATACTTATATTAGTATCGGGGAGCTGAGAATCCTTGTGCAAACTTGGGTCTTCCATAGCCTCAAGTCGCCTCTGCGGAGTTCTCACTTCCCCCTTAACCTACGGTACTTATATTAGTACCGGGAAGCTGAGAATCCTTGTGCAAACTTGGGTCTTCCATAGCCTCAAGTCGCCTCTGCGGAGTTCTCTCTCGAACTTCCCCCTTAACCTACAGTACTTCTATTAGTACCGGAAAGCTGAGAATCCTTATGCAAACTTGGGTCTTCCATAGCCTCAAGTCGCCTCTCAACTTCCCCCTTAACCTATGGTACATAATATGTATGTACAGGCCCTGGACATAATGTGTCCTGTGGGGCCAATGGGCGAGACGTCAGGTCTGCACCCACTTCACCACTACCCTGTCTCTCAACTGACTCAGAGATTACAGGTGTGGTTATAAATGGCACAGGAAGGGCATGTCCCTGAGTAGTGGCGATACTTTGGCACACACTGCAGGAACGGACAGAACTATCTATGTCCCGTCCCATCCCTGGCCAGAAAAAGTCAGCTCGGATACGGCCCTGGGTCTTCCTTTTGCCCATGTGACCTCCTGAGACTGAACAATGACCCCATTGTAACACTGCTAGGCGGTACTTGGCGGGAACGACAAACTGCAGTCGAACCTCGCCCTCGGGTGTTCGTGACTCACGGTAGAGCCGTCCTTGTTTGTGAAGGAACTTGGCTCGACCTCCCCATGAATACTTAATCACTCGACCCTTTTGTTTATTCCGCACGGCAGCAAGTGTCGGGTCAGAATGTTGTTCTTGTACAACAAGTTGACTACACATCAGATCTTGCGGCGATTCAATGATCACTGGGGTGACACAATCTGGAGCCTCAGTCATGGCTCGTGTTACCGCAGCAGCCGAAGTCTGAGTAGCGTCATCGGAGCAACTATCCTTGGCTCCTTGAATATTGCCTACTATCAAGTCAAATAGAGGCTCTGGCATGACAACTGCAAGTGTCGTACCAGTATAAAATGGAGATGCCACCTGGATACATGCCTCAGGGAACAATCTCACTGATCCATCAATAAGCTTTGCATGGATCTGTCGACCTGTATACTGCTCAGGCCGAACTAAACTCTGGTTAACAGAGCAACCTGAGGAACCATTGTCTCTCAGGACCTTCACAGGAATGCCTCCCACAAACCCTGGCTGAACAAGGAAGGTACTGTCACCTGTGGGAGGGCCTGTGGAGGAAGCAGCTAGCCACTCATGAGGCTGCTGAATTGATGTGGCAAACATTGTGCCTTGAAGGTTATATTGGGGAGATGGAACATTGGCCATCTGTGGAGGGGGGTTCACTGTCACTGTGGGACTAGTGAACTGTGGGGAAGTACCCACACTGGTAGGGACGTGACCACCAGGCTGCTGCTGAGGAATGAAGGCTGCATTCGCTTCCTGCCTCTTTTGAGCTGGTGGTGAAAAAGTTTGTCTCGACGGTTGGTTGCGTGGCTGATACTGCTGCTGGTTAGGGTACTTGTTGTATCTTTTCCACTCAGGTTTCTGAGTGTTTTGCCCCTGGTCCTTCCACTGCGGTTTTGGACCTTGGCCATTACTCTGAGAATGGCCTTGGTGCTGGGATTCAGTCTGAGACGGCTTCCCAGACTTATCAGCTTTTCTGTTCCAGGTGTTTTGCTTACGAGCTTGATACCCGTATGCAGTAAAGAATGCGTCAGCCTTCTCTACCATTTGGCTGGCATCTTTCACCTGGCAGATCTTAAGCTGTGCTATGAGCTCAGCAGGCCACGACCTCTCTAGCTGTGTACGCAGCATAAGGTCAATTATCCCCTCACGCGTGGAAGGAGTTTCATCTTTCTCCATCCACTCATTTAAGTAAGCTGTGAGACGATCAAGGAACTGAACAGCTGTCTCCTTGTCTTGGACACGAGCTCGCATGAACTGAACTTTGGCGTCGTCTACTGTGAGACCATACGCCTTAATGAGTGCAGCTTTCATCATCTCATATGTGAGATTGTCTCCACGAATTCTGTGGAGAATATCGAGGGCGGGGCCCTCAAATAAACTAAGAAACTGAAGCCGCTTAGCTGCCTCATCCAGTTGATACATGTCTGCCATGTCCTCAAAACGAGCTATGTACGGCTCGATTCGCTCGCCTTCCTTGTATGAAGGAAGCTTGATGCGTGGGGTCGCCAGGACATGTGCAGGGAGAACGCTCGTGGAGCTTTGACCAACTGCACCAGACGTGTCTGAAGCCAAGGAATCTCGCTTGAGCTTCAGCACTTCAAGTTCATGTTCTCGTTCTTTGTCTCGTTGTTCACGCTCGTATTCGCGCTGTTCTTGCTCTTTTTCTAACTCGAGCTCGCGTTGTTTCTGCTCGTATTCGCGCTGTTTCTCACGCTGCTCTTGTTCATAAGCACGCTCTCTTTCACGTTCCTCACGCTGTTCTCGCTCGTATTCGCGCTGTTCTCGCTCGCATTCGCGCTGAATCCTACGCTCTTCACGAGCATCTTTCTCACGTTCTTGCTCGTAATTGAACCGTGAGAGAACGTAACTCTGTATTTTCTCTGGGTCTGTGAGACCAATATCTTTGGCTTCCTGTACATATACAGCTGTAGCCATGATGCTAGCTCAATTTACTAAGTAACCGAAATTGAGTACTGACTGCTTAGCGACGAATACTAATAAACACAAGTAAAGAATACAGACACAAGCTAGTGGTGACCAGTCTTATCTAGTTAACTGGCAAAGAATAAATAAAAAATGTAAATGACTGGGAAGACTCAATAATAAACACAATGGGTACGGCGACTTCCCAGGAGCAAATAAAATCGTCTGGCGTTACCAAGAATAAACTAGAGTTAAGTACTCTATTGATTAATAAAGCAAAAATTCACTTGCTAAATTAACGGTAAACACCAGTAAACTTGTGTCTATAAACTTTAATGATAAATACCTAAATATGAATGAGTGAGCACTATCTCGTGAATAGCTTTAGAGCTAGGAGTTAATATCCTGGCGAGGTCGCCAATTGTCACGGGTTTTTTATAATATCACGGTAATTTTGATATAGAAATGGTTAAATATTATTTAAATTGATAATAATATTCAATAATATTGAAGAGCAGAGACAATGATTGTCTTGCTTCATCAAGCAACGATTATTTTACGCTGGCTTAGCACGATTCTCTGAGAACGAGAATTTATAAACTTCCTCAACAGTACACAGCAGAGACTAATTACTCACAATTGCTGAATTACTGTACTGTTAGCCTCTGGAGAAAGTTACATCACCCCTGACAATAAATAACTAATACTAATAATAATAACATCAGGTTCTTGCTGATGCATTAACTCCTGGCACAACGGATTTTAAGTTAATACAACAAGACTGGTCTAAGTACCAGTTATGAAAGCAAACGTTTATGCAAGCTAGGAGCTATATGGGAAATAAGCTTAATTATGGAGAAATGAAACAAGATTTTTACTCTACATTAAGCTCAAGAAATAGAACTGTTAAATTTATTAATCACAAAAATAAATTCAACATTACATTTCAAATCAAATCAATGAGACGCACTCACTCACTCTCACAGAAGCTAAATAAGCCTAGGAAAAAACCTTAACTAAGCTCTTAAAAATACAAAATACACAAAGGAAATACCAGTCGATGAATACTATGTATCACCACTAAGGTGGGAGTACTGGGATTAACTGTACTAATGGAGCTTGGGGTGCTAGCTGACCTCTCCACTTCTGAGCACAGACCCTTTCTCCGTCACAGCAAACACAAGACTGAATTCAAATAATGCCTAAGCAGGACGCACAGGCCACCGGAAGAAGGCGTGGCTAACGGTTGAATGAGCAGGGGCGAACAATAAAAAACAATAGTATCGCTCAGTCGCGCACTTAGTGACGTGCATCAAATCGGTCACCCCTGAAAACGGTGACGAATGATTTGAAAAGTATACCCCGAAATGGAGAGAGAAACGGTTAACTGAGCGATACACAGTGAGTTTTCCACTAATAGTTCGTGGCTTCTCACAAAAAGGAAATGTCGCGAATTGATTCGTGACAGACATCCCATACGGGGTGGCCACAAACAAATCGCCTCCACTTTGCCCTGTCCCCCGCCATTTCACTGCCCAGCTCTCAGCTCATCCCCCCCCCCATCTCATATACCTCTCCACACCATCCCTCCATCTCATCCTTGGCCTCCCCCTCCCTCTCTCCCCCTCCACGTCACTCACATACACTCTCCTCGTCAGTCTCTCACTCTCCATCCTCTCCATATGGCCAAACCACCTCAGTGTGTTTCTCCTAATGCTTCCTATCACATCCACATCCACACCACAACTCTCCTTCGCATCCTTATTTGT
Organism: Coenobita brevimanus; assembly: GCF_032717465.1. Lineage (NCBI taxonomy): Eukaryota > Metazoa > Arthropoda > Malacostraca > Decapoda > Coenobitidae > Coenobita > Coenobita brevimanus. The sequence continues at coordinate 23,170,997 of NC_137057.1, read as the reverse complement.
CAGTCTGTCACCCCATGTGACTCCACATGCTCCTCTCAAATAACTCATTTCCAATGCTCTCACTCTTGACTTGTGTCCCTCCAACTAGGTTCAAGCTTCACATCCATACGTTAGATTTGGTATCACAATAGTGTCATGTAGTAACTTTTTCACTTCCATGCTCACTTCCCTGTTTCTTATCACTGCTTTCAAGGAACCAGCAACCTTTCTTACTTCTTGTACCCTTTCAAGCACTTCACCCTCCAAACTTCCATCCTAACTCATCACACTACCCTAGTGCTTAAACGTACTCACATTTTCCATTTCCTCCTCATCCAACCTCAATGAACATTCACTGACTTCACTTCTCTCGAAGACCTCAACTTTACTCTTCCCTACATTCACCTTTAGATTCCGTTTCTTACACACTGTCCCAAACTCATTCACCAAGCCATGCAGCTCCCCTTCGTCTTCACTTACCAACACAGTATCATCTGCAAGCAAAAGTACAGGAGTTTCCAAACACTGCCTCCTCTCATAAGGACCACGCCAACATCCACTGCTCTATCTTGTATCTCTTTTATAACCCCATCCATGTGCAGATTGAACAAGCATGGACACATGACACATCCATTTTTCAACCCAACCTTTAAATAGAAAAATTCACTTAGTTCACTATCCACACGCATTGCAGCCTTAGCCCCCTCATACATACTCATCACAGCATTCAACAACTTTCTGTCTACTCCATATATTCTTAATACTTTCCCCAATCCTTGTCTATCCACCCTGTCATATACATATCTCATCTCATCTTATCAGCCGTTTGAGTGTCCACTGCAGGACCGGCCTATCTCGACCGAAGTGGGCACGATGCAGCCAATGTATCTCTACCAAGTGGCTTAGGCTGTTTGGTAGAGATTGTATGTAGAGTTAGATGTGCTTGTAAGTGTAACTGTAGTGCTGAAGTGGCTTTGGATCTGTGTGTAGTCTGTGAACCAAGTATAATCGGCCCGCGCAAGCCGACTGGGTGCAAGCATAGTTCATAGTATGCGACACTGGTTCAACCACAGCACCCCTTATGTCCG